>NC_067473.1:21528948-21828948 GCF_947179515.1 Apodemus sylvaticus
GAAAGGATCTCAGATGGCGAAGATGCCATAGAAACCATGGACTCAACAGTTAAAGAAAATGCAAAAGGCAAAAAGCTTGTAACCCAAAATATCCAGGAAATCCAGGACACAATGAGAAAGCCAAATCTAAGGATTATAGGCATTGATGAGAGCTAAGATTTACAACTTAAAGGGCCAGCAAATATCTTCAACAAAATTATGGAAGAAAACTTCCCTAACCTAAAGAGAGAGATGCCCATGAATATACAAGAAGCCTACAGAACTCCAAACAGACTGGACCAGAACAGAAATACCTCCTGTCACATAATAATCAAATCCCCAAATGTACTAAACAAAAAAAGAATACTTAGGACAGTAAGAGAAAAAGGGCAAGTAAGATATAAAGGAAGACCTATCATAATTACACCAGATTTCTCACCAGAGAGCATGAAAGCTAGAACATCCTGGGCAGAGCTCATGCAGACTCTAAGAGAACACAAATGCCAGCCGAGACTACTGTACCCAGCGAAACTCTCAATTACTATAGATGGAGAAACCAAGATATTCCATGACAAAACCAAATTTACACAATATCTTTCCACAAGCCCAGCCCTACAAAGGATAATAGGGGGAAAACACCATTACAATGAGGGAAACTATACCCTGGAAAGAGCAGGATATTAAGCTTCTTTCATCAAACCCAAAGAAGATAACCACACACATATAAAATTAAAATCAAAAATGATAGGAAGCAATAACCACTACTCCTTGATATCTCTTAACATCAATGGACTCAATTCCCCAATAAAAAGACATAGACTAACAGACTGGTTATGTAAACAGGACCCCTATATTTTGCTGCATACAGGAAACACACCTCAGTGTCAAAGACAAAACCTACCTTAGAGTAAAAGGCTGGAAGACAATTCTACAAGCAAATGGTCCCAGGAAACAATCCGGAGTTGCCATTCTAATTTCAGATAAAATTGACTTCCAACCTAATGTCATCAAATTGACTTCCAACCTAATGTCATCAAAAGAGACATGGAAGGTCACTACTTGCTGGTCAAAGGAAAAATCCAACAAGAAGAACTCTCAATTCTGAACATATATGCCCCAAACACAAGGGCGCCCTCATTAATAAAAGAAACTTTACTAAAGCTCAAAGTACACATTGCACCAAACACAATAATTGTGGGTGACCTCAACACTCCACTCTCACCAATGGACCGATCAGGAAAACAGAAACTAAACAGGGAGTCAATGAAACTAATTGAAGCTTTGAACCAATTGGAGTTAACAGATACATATAGAATATTTCATCCCAAAGCAAAAGAATATACCTTTTTCTCAGCACCTCATTGTACCTTCTCCAAAATAGATCATATAGTTGGTCACAAGACAGACCTCAACAAATATAAGAAGACTGAAATAATCCCATACCTCCTATCAGATCACTATGGAGTAAAAGTGGTCTTTAGTAAGAGTAAAAACAACAGAAAGCCCACATACACAGGGAAACTGAACAATAATCTACTCAATGATACCTTGGTCAAGGAAGAAATAAAGAAAGAAATCAAAGATTTCTTAGAATTTAATGAAAATGAAGGCACAACATACAAAAATCTATGGGACACAGTGAAAGGAGTGCTAAGAGGAAAACTCATAGCTTTGAGTGCCTCCAAAAAGAAATTCAAGAGAGCATACACTAGAAGATTAATGGAGCAACTGAAAACCCTAGAACAAGAAGAAGCTAATTCACCCAGGAGGAGAAGAAGACAGGAAATCATCAAACTCAGGGCTAAAATCAATCAAGTAGAAACCAAGAGAAACATACAAAGAATCAACAAGACCAAAAGCTGGTTCTTTGAAAAAAATCAACAAGATAGATAAACCCTTAGCCAGACTAACCAAAGGGCACAGAGAAAGTATCCAAATTAACAAAATTAAAAATGAAAACGTAAACACATAAAGTCAGACACTCTGGGGCTAATAAAAAAGAAACTGGGGAAGACCCTTGAGGACATCGGTACAGGGAGAAAGTTTCTGAACAGAACACCAATAGTGTATGCTCTAAGATCAAAAATTGACAAATGGGACCTCATAAAATTACAAAGTTTCTGTAAGGCAAAGGACACCATCAAGAGGACAAATCGGCAACCAACAAATTGGGAAAAGATCTTCACCAATCCTACATCAGATAGAGGGCTAATATCCAATATATATAAAGAACTCAAGAAGTTAGACTCCAGAAAACCAAACAACCCTATTAAAAAATGGGGTACAGAGTTAAACAAAGAATTCTCACCTGAAGAATTTCGGATGGCAGAGAAGCATCTTTAAAAATGCTCAACTTCATTAGTCATTAGGGAAATGCAAATCAAAACAACCCTGAGATTTCACCTTACACCAGTCAGAATGGCTAAGATTAAAAATTCAGGAGACAGCAGGTGTTGGAGAGGATGTAGAGAAAGAGGAACACTCCTTCACTGCTGGTGGAGTTGCAAATTGGTACAACCACTCTGGAAATCAGTCTGGCGGTTCCTCCGAAAACTGGGCACCTCACTTCCAGAAGATCCTGCTATACCACTCCTGGGCATATACCCAGAGGATTCCCCACCATGTAATAAGGATACATGCTCCATTATGTTCATAGCAGCCCTATTTATAATTGCCAGATGCTGGAAAGAACCCAGGTATCCCTCAACAGAAGAGTGGATGCAAAAAATGTGGTATATCTACACAATGGAGTACTATTCAGCCATTAGAAACAATGAATTCATGAAATTCTTAAGCAAATGGATGGAGCTAGAGAACATCATACTAAGTGAGGTAACCCAGACTCAAAAGGTGAATCATGGTATGCACTCACTAATAAGTGGATATTAACCTAGAAAACTGGAATACCCAAAACATAATCCACACATCAAATGAGGTACAAGAAGAAAGGAGGAGTGGCCCCTTGTTCTGGAAAGACTCAGTGAAGCAGTATTCGGTAAAACCAGAACGGGGAAGTGGGAAAGGGTGCGTGGGAGGACAGGGGGAGAGTAGGGGGCTTATGGGACTTTCGGGGAGTGGGGGGCTAGAAAAGGAGAAATCATTTGAAATGTAAATAAAAAATATATCGAATAAAAAAAAAGAAAAAAAAATAATCTGATTAAAAAGAAAATGAAAACGGAGATATTACAACAGAAACCGAGGAAATTCAAGAAATCATCAGATCCTACTACAAAAACCTGTACTCAACACAACTGGAGAATCTGGAGGAAATGGACATTTTCTTAGACAGATACCAATTACCAAAATTAAACCAGGATCAAATAGACCATCTAAACAGACCCATAACCCCTAAAGAAATAGAAGGGGTCATAGATAGCCTTCCGACCAAAAAAAGCACAGGACCAGATGGCTTCAGTGCAGAATTCTATCAGACCTTCAAAGAAGACTTAACACCAATACTCTACAAACTTTTCCACCTAATAGAAACAGAAGGAACACTACCCAACTCCTTCTTCAAAGCCACTATTACACTGATACCAAAACCACCCAAAGATCCAACTAAGAAAGAGAATTTCAGGCCAATTTCCCTTATGAATATCGATGCCAAAATACTAAATAAAATTCTTGTCCACCGAATCCAAGAACATTTCAAAACGATCATCCACCATGATCAAGTAGTCTTCATTCCAGGGATGCAGGGATGGTTCAATATAAGGAAATCCATAAATGCTATCCACTACATAAACAAACTCAAAGAAAAAAACCACATGATCATTTCATTAGATGCTGAAAAGCATTTGACAAAATTCAGCATCCTTTCATGCTAAAAGTCTTGGAAAGGACAGGAATCCAAGGCCCATATCTAAACATAGTAAAAGCAATATACAGCAAACTGGTAGCCAACATCAAACTAAATAGAGAGAAACTTGAAGCAATCCCACTAAAATCAGAGACTAGACAAGGCTGCCCCCCTCTCCATATCTGTTCAATATAGTTCTTGAAGTCCTAGCTAGAGCAATTAGACAACATAAGGAAGTCAAAGGGATACAAATTGGATAGGAAGAAGTCAAACTATCACTATTTGCAGATGATATGATTGTATATTTAAGTGACCCCAAAAACTCTACTAGAGAACTCCTACAGCTGATAAACAGCTTCAGCAAAGTGGCTGGCTACAAAATCAACGCAAGCAAATCAGTAGCCATTATATATTCAAAGGATAAGAAGACTGAGAAAGAAATTAGGGAAATGACTCCCTTCACAATAGCTACAAACAGCATAAAGTATCTTGGGGTGACTCTAACCAAACAAGTGAAAGACCTATATGACAAGAGCTTCAGATCCCTGAAGAAGGAAATCGAAGAAGATCTCAGAAAATGGAAAAATCTTCCATGCTAGTGGATTGGCAGGATTAATATAGTTAAAACGGCCATGTTGCCAAAGGCAATCTACAGATTCAATGCTATCCCCATAAAAATCCCAACCCAGTTCATCATGGAGCTAGAAAGAGCAATTCTCAAATTCATCTGGAATAACAAAAAAACCCAGGATAGCTAAAACTATTCTCAACAGTAAAAGAACTTCAGGGGGATTCAGTATCCCAGACTTTAAACTCTACTACAGAGCAATAGTGATAAAAACTGCATGGTATTGGTACAATATCAGGCAAGCGGATCAATGGAATAGGATTGAAGACCCAGAAATGAACCAACACACCTATGGTCACTTGGTCTTCGACAAAGGAGCTGAAAGCATTCTGGGGGGAATAAAGATAGTCTTTTCAACAAATGGTGCAGGTTCAATTGGAGGTCAGCATGCAGAAGAATGTGCATCGATCCATTCTTATCTCCTTGTACCAAGCTCAACTCTAAATGGATCAAGAACCTCCACATAAAACCTGACACACTGAAACTAATTGAAAATAAACTGGGGAAGACTCTGGAGGACATGGGCACAGGGGAAAAGTTCCTGAATAGAACACCAATAGCTTATGCTCTAAGATCAAGAATTGACAAATGGGACCTCATAAAACTACAAAGTTTCTGTAAGGCAAATGACACTGTCAAAAGGACAAAACGTCAACCATCAGACTGGGAAAGGATCTTCACCAACCCTAAATCTGACAGAGGGCTAATATCTAATATATACAAAGAACTCAAGAAAGTAGAACCCAGAGAAACAAATAACCCCATTAAAAAGTGGGGTACGAAGCTAAACAAAGAATTTTCACATGAAGAACTTTGGAGAGCTGAGAAACACCTTAAGAAATGTTCAACATCATTAATCATTAGGGAAATGCAAATCAAAACAACCCTGAGATTTCACCTCACACCAGTCAGAATGGCTAAGGTCAATAACTCAGGAGACAGCAGGTGTTGGCGAGGATGTGGAGAAAGAGGAACACTCCTCCACTGCTGGTGGGATTGCAAGATGGTGCAACCACTTTGGAAATCATTATGGCAGGTCCTCAGAAAACTGGGCATGTCACTTCCTGAGGACCCTTTTATACCACTCCTGGGCATATACCCAGAGGATTCTTCAGCATGCAATAAGGACACATGCTCCACTATGTTCATAGCAGCCCTATTTGTAGTAACCAGAAGCTGGAAAGAACCTAGGTGTCCTTCAATGGAGGAATGGATACAAAAAATGTGGTATATTTACACAATGGAGTACTATTCAGCCATTAGAAACAATGAATTCATGAAATTCTTAGACAAATGGATGGAGCTGGAGAACATCATACTAAGTGAGGTAACCCAGTCTCAAAAGATCAATCATGGTATGCACTCACTGATAAGTGGATATTAGCCTAGAAACTTTGAATACCCAGGACATAATCCACAAATTAAATGATGTCCAAAAAGAATGGAGGAGTGGCCCCTGGTTCTGGAAAGACTCAGTGCATTAGTATAGGGGAATTCCAGAACAGGGAAGTGGGAAGGGGTGGATGGAAGAACAGGGGGACGGAAGAGGGCTTATGGGACCTGCGGGGAGTGGGGACCCATAAAAGGGGAAATCATTTGAAATGTATATAATAATATATCAATAAAAAATAAAACAATAATGTATGCAATTGAATGGAATGGAAGAGGGAATTGAGTTTTCACCAATGGAGTACATTCATACAGGGTATAAAATTACATAGTCTTTTAACATAATGTTCACATTGGCCTGCAGCTTCAGAAAAGTTTGAAATAGACATCTGTTGTACTGTGGCAATCTTCTTATACTAAACTAATGAAAATGGTTTTATCAAATTAACTATTGTATTGATTTTCTTCCACTACATTTAAGTTAAGAGACATTTGATTTCTTACACTATTACAGCTTTATTCAATGAATTTTCTTGTATTTACTGTGTGTCAGAGAGTATTTCAGATTGAGTGAAGGGACTAGATTAATCTCCCTGGGATATTAACATTTTTCTTATTGAATTAAAAATTAATTTTAAAATATGCACTTTTTCATTAAAATGAAGGAGGAAAATGACAGTGTAGAATCAAAACAAGCATACATATATATTAATATTATATATAACATGCAATCATATATAATATATATATGGCTTTTGAATGGGGTACAGAGCTAAACAAAGAATTTTCACCTGAAGAAATTCGAATGCCTGAGAAGCACCTTAAGAAATGTTCAGCATCATTAGTGATTAGAAGAAATGCAAATCAAACCAACCCTGAGATTTTACCTCACACCAATCAGAATGGCTAAGATTAAAAACTCAGGAGACAGCAGGTGTTGGCAAGGATGTGGAGAAAGAGGAACACTTCTCCATTGCTGGTGGGAATGCAAGTTGGTACAACCAGTCTGGAAATCAGTCTGGGGGTTCCTCAGAAAACTGGGCATGACACTTCTGGAGGACCCTGCTATATCACTCCTGGGCATATACCCAGAGGATTCCCCAGCATTCAATAAGAGTGCATGCTCCACTATGTTCATAGCAGCCTTATTGTAATAGCCAGAAGCTGGAAAGAACCCAGATGTCCCTCAATGGAGGAAAGGATAAAGAAAATGTGGTATATTTACACAATAGAATACTACTCAACAATTAAAAACAATGAATTCACAAAATTCTTAGGCAAATGGTTGGAACTGGAAAATATCAACTTAAGTGAGGTAACCCAATCACAAAAGAACACACATGGAATGCAGTCACTGATAAGTGGATATTAGCCCAGAAGCTCTGAATACCCAAGACACAATTTGCATATCAAATGATTCCCAAGAAGAAGGAAGGAGAGGTCCCTATTCCTGGAAAGGCTTGATCCAGCATTTTAGGGGAGTACAAGGACAGAGAAGTAGGAAGGGTTGATTGGGGAACAGGGAGGAGGGAAGAGGGCTTATGGGACTTATGGGGAGGGAGGAACCAGGAAAGGAAAAATCACTTGGAATGTAAACAAAGAATATATAAAATAGAAAAAAAACAGAGATAAATATAAAACCAAGGGTAATGCAAAAAAAAATTCAACTACTTACCTAACAGTTTGCAGATGTGCATTTTTACATAATACAGAAAACCATGCCTGATGATCAGTATATAAGTGATTGTTTCCTTAAGTTACTTAGAAGAGACTTTACAATTGATGAAACATTGTAAGAATTATCAGGTTTTGTATAGAATATGCTGAATCACCTCTCTAGTCTTGAATATTTATCTTTTGTGTCAAAATATTTCATACTGTCTTAAAACTCCTTTCGAATTTGACTTCAGGATTAGCACCTTTATGTGCACATTTACTACCACTTCTTTCCTCTGTGACAATCACCACTTGCTTTACTCTGACTTTCTTTCATATAGCTCTCAACCTTTCTTTTCTTTCTTTTTTCTTTTTTTCTTAAAAAAGGAAGTAAAAACATTTTATAATAAAATTGAAGATTTACATGGAAAAAAGTTCTGACAAAATTGAAAATATATGAAGAAAAATATGTCAAAATTGACAATTTTCATGGAAAATTGGAATAAAATGGTAGACATAAAGAACATTGCTAAATTAATTGGAAAAGGGAGTAGAAATATTATCTGATAGAATTGAAGATCTATGTGGAAAATATTTCTGATAAAATTGTAGAAAAATATAGACTAACATGCTAAAATTGAAGATTATCATGGAAAATTATACAGATAAAATGGTAGGCATAAAAATATTCTACATTGATTGAAAGTGGAATTATAAATATTTTCTGATAAAACTGAAGATTTACATGGAAAATATCTCTGATAAAATTGAAGATATATGTAGAAAAATACTTTAAAATTGACTTACTGTAACTTAGAGTTATATATGTCTTTATATCTATATCTTAGTCTTTGTAAGGTTTTTTTGTTTTGTTTTGTTTTTTGTTGTTTTGTTTTCTTTCGAGACAGGGTTTCTCTGTGTAGTCCTGGCTGTCCTGGAACTCACTCAGTAGACCAGGCTGGCCTTGAACTCAGAAATCTGCTAGCCTCTGCCTCCCAAGTGCTGGGATTAAAGGCATGTGCCTCCACTGCCCAGCATCTTCTTTGTAAGTTTTATCTTACATTTCTACTTCAATAAACTGGGTGATTATCACCAATCCTTTTGTTGAATTCTCCACTGAAATCTCAGTAATTAGTAGGTATTTCTCTTGAGTTGCCCAAAATAGCCAATATAGCAACACTATTGCATGACTGTATACTATATATATTTAGACTGTATAGCTACTACATATGTTATGTGACTTTATGACATTAAGGCTGTCCTGAGTAAAAATAAATGGGACCTCATAAAATTACAAAGTTTCTGTAAGGCAAAGGACACCATCAAAAGGACAAATTGGCAACCAACAAATTGGGAAAAGATCTTCACCAATCCTACATCAGATAGAGGGCTAATATCCAATATATATAAAGAACTCAAGAAGTTAGACTCCAGAAAACCAAACAACCCTATTAAAAATGGGGTACAGAGTTAAACAAAGAATTATCACCTGAAGAACTTCGGATGGCAGAGAAGCATCTTAAAAAATGCTCAACTTCATTAGTCATTAGGGAAATGCAAATCAAAACAACTCTGAGATTTCACCTTACACCAGTCAGAATAGCTAAGATTAAAAATTCAGGAGACAGCAGGTGTTGGAGAGGATGTGGAGAAAGAGGAACACTCCTTCACTGCTAGTGGGGTTGCAAATTGGTACAACCACTCTGGAAATCAGTCTGGCAGTTCCTCCAAAAACTGGGCACCTCACTTCCAGAAGATCCTGCTATACCACTCCTGGGCATATACCCAGAGGATTCCCCACCAAGTAATAAGGATACATCCTCTACTATGTTCATAGCAGCCCTATTTATAATTGCCAGATGCTGGAAAGAACCCAGGTATCCCTCAACAGAAGAGTGGATGCAAAAAATGTGGTATATCTACACAATGGAGTACTATTCAGCCATTAGAAACAATGAATTCATGAAATTCTTAGGCAAATGGATGGAGCTAGAGAACATCATACTAAGTGAGGTAACCCAGACTCAAAAGGTGAATCATGGTATGCACTCACTAATAAGTGGATATTAACCTAGAAAACTGGAATACCCAAAACATAATCCACACATCAATTGAGGTACAAGAAAGGAGGAGTGGCCCCTTGTTCTGGAAAGACTCAGTGAAGCAGTATTCAGCAAAACCAGAACTGGGAAGTGGGAAAGGGTGGGTGGGAGGACAAGGGGAGAGAAGGGGGCTTATGGGACTTTGGAGGAGTGGGGGGCTAGAAAAGGGGAAATCATTCGAAATGTAAATAAAAAATATATCGAATAAAAAAATTAAAAAAATAATCCTTATTAAAGTTCATTTCCTTTAATTTGTTAAACATTTCAAGATTATGCCTAACAGTAATAGTGAAGCTCCTGGAGTTGGGATTTTTGTGTTTTGTTTTCTTTTGTTTTGTTTTGTTTACTGACTGTGCACTTAATCAAGTGACAGCAACTGCTGGATGAATGCTTAGAGAATGTCTGAGAGTCCTGGGCCAGACATAATGAACCTCATTTCTCATGGCACAGAAATAAAAGCATCAGTACAATTTTATTGCTTCTTCTTGTTCCCACAACACACTGGAGTGAGGTAGGTGGGCCCACATGAATATGTAGACAGAGTGCCTTATAATAGATAGTAAACATACCTTATCTTTGTTTAACATGGAAGATACTATCTCCATCTTCTTAATGTTTGAGATTTTTATGTATGCATATTCCTTGGTAAAACCTAACCCCATGTGCTGCTCTTCGAATCCTAAAATACCCTACTACCATTTTTTTCTCTCAAAGAATTGTGCCCCCAATTTTTTGCCCATTTCCTTTTAAAATATATATATTCTTTTCTCATACAATATATCATGATATCCTTTGCAATATTCCCCCTGTACCTTTTCTGCTATTCTTTAGTATTTAATGTATTAGTATTATATCATTCTGTTACTTTCTTTTTAAATTTTTATTTATTTATTTATATTCCAGATACTATCCTCCTTCCAGTCTCCTCTCCTACAATTCCCCATCTCATATACCCCACTTTTGCCTCTGAAAGGTTGTTCTTCCTCACAAGGTATTCCCATTCCCTTGGAACAGGGGAAATTTTCCTGAACAGAACAACAATGGCTCAGGCTCTAAGATCAACAATTGATAAATGAAACGTCATGAAAATTAAAAGCTTCTGCAAGGCAAAGGACACCATTAATATGACAAAATGCCAACTTATATCTGATCAATAAAGGGCTAATATCTGAAATATATAAAGAACACAAGAAGTTAATCTCCAAAACACAAAATAACCCAATTAAAAATTGAGTACAGAGCTAAATAGAATTCTCAACAGAGGGATTTCAAATGGCTGAGAAAGAAGCACTAAAAGAAACATCCTTAGTCATCAGGGAATTGCAACACAAAAGAACCCCAAGATTTCACCTTATAGCAATCAAGATGGCTAAGACCAAAAATTCAAGTCCTAGAAGATGATGGTGAGAATTTGGAGAAACAGGAACCCTCCTCCATTGATGGTGGGATTGGAAACTGGTACAACCACTCTGGAAATCAATCTAACAATTTCTCAGAAAACTGGAAATAGTTTTACCTGAAGACCCATCTATACCTGGGAATATACACAAAAGATGCTCCATCATACCACAAGGACAAAAGCTCAATAATGTTTATAGCAGCCTTATTTGTAATAGCCAGAAGCTAGGAACAACCCAGATTTCACTGAACTGCAAAATGGGTACAAAAATGTTGTTCATTTACACAAAAGAATACTATTCAGCACCATTTTTTAAACTCACTTAATGTTGCCAATACACACAGTATGACTATCTACTGATAGTCATTCTGTAGGTTCTTGGAGCAACTCTGTCTTTTTTTTTTTTTTTTTTTTTGGATTTGGTTTTTCGAGACAGGGTTTCTCTGAATAGCCCTGGCTGTCCTGGAACTCACTCTGTAGACCAGGCTGGCCTCGAACTCAGAAATCCGCCTGCCTCTGCCTCCCAGAGTGCTGGGATTACAGGCATGCGCCACCACCACCCGGCGGCAACTCTGTCATTTTTTTTAATTTATTGATATATTTATTTACATTTCAAATGATTTCCCCTTTTCTTGACCCCCACTCCCTGAAAGTCCCATCAGTCCCCTTCCCTCCCCCTGTTTTCCCACCCAACCCTTCCCACTTCACTGTTCTGATTTTGTTCTATACTGCTTCACTGAGTCTTTCCAGAACAAGGGGCCACTCCTCTGTTCTTCTTGTACCTCATTTGATGTGTGGATTATGTTTTGGGTATTCCAGTTTTCTAGGTTAATATCCACTTATTAGTGAGTGCATACCATGATTCATCTTTTGAGTCTGGGTTACCTCACTCAGTATGATGTTCTGGAAATCAGTCTGGCGGTTCCTCTGAAAACTGGGCACCTCACTTCCGGAAGACCCTGCTATACCACTCCTGGGCATATACCCAAAAGATTCCCCAGCATGTAATAAGGATACGTGCTCCACTATGTTCATAGCAGCCCTATTTATAATTGCCAGATGCTGGAAAGAACCCAGGTATCCCTCAACAGAAGAATGGTTGCAAAAAATGTGGTATATATACACAATGGAGTACTATTCAGCCATTAGAAACAATGAATTCATGAAATTCTTAGGCAAATGGATGGAGCTGGACAACTCTGTCATTTTAAAGCTATTCAATGTACAAATATACTGGCAAAAGTAGTCTGGCAAAAAAAATTAGCTTCTCCCTATTCACAGATTTAGAGAAGCACAAGAGATTCATAGATGATTACCTCTCAGATATGTTGATTTTTGTACGGACCTACTATTGTTTATAAAAGGACTCTAAAAATGTCACTGGTGTCAGATTACTTATGTAATTATCGCTAACGGCTATGACTTCATAGTATAGGAGAAAGAGCATAGTTTTCACAATAAGAACTCACAAATGACAAAACTCCTCTCTCCCTCCCCTCTCCCTCTCTCTCTCTCTCCCCCTCTCTCTCTCCCCCCCTCTCTCTCCCTCTTTTTTCTCCTCCCTCCCCAACATTAAAGGATATTCCCCATCTTCAAATGTCATACCATTTGGGGACTTGCCTGGTATTCCAAACAGAAAGGTCATAGCCACGAGAGTCGGAAGCTCGCTCTGAACTTCTCTTGCCTTACTCAATACATGCTCAAGATGCAGCTCACAATGATGAACCAGGAAGTCTGGGTTTGTCATCCAGATGACAGTATGTTTAAAGGCCACCAAAGTGGTTTCTGAGTATAACAATGATGATACTGAGCCCCGGTTACAATCCCAAAGTAAAACTTAATTCCCCTTAAAAAAATGTGAGTACTTATAAAAAGCAATACTTATTTTAGAAAATAATACTTAGTATATTTTGTCCTCAATATTGAACAATTTTCTCAACATTTAATGAAAACTTGAGAACAGAATAAAAAGTATTTTCTTATTTACTATACTTTGAGACGCCACAGTGAAATTCTTCAATAGTTTATCTAGCCACAAAGATAACAGTATTTTAAATTTTCAAACCTAAATTTCATGTAGGTGGGGAAAAGGAGATATTTTGAGCTCAAAATGAGTATGATTTGTCCTGAAATCCACAGCTATTGCAGAGCACTTAAAATTATTTCAGACAGTTAGTCTATCAGATCACTCGGATGGCTAAACTTTTCCTCACACTATAATTTAAGGGGAAAATGGGTACTGCAAGATACAAAAGTCACAGTGCTTAGCTTTTAGCTTCAAATGAAGAGTTATATTGTTCCCTTTGTATAAAAGATAACTTTCTTCTGTACGCTTAAAGCATATCTGACAGGACACTAGCCAACTCACTTTGGCAGCAATACATGCAGCTAAAATTGCTTCCCTTCTTGCTAATACTTTATAATCAGCATTTTCCTGGTAGGCATCCTCTAGAAGAAGTGCTTAGATACACACAGAATAATTCTGTGAATAAAATATTTAGCCTCCTTGGAGCTCTCAAACAGAGCCTTGACTTACTGACTCCAAAGCTGCTGCTGACTCCCCACAGTTGAAGCCAGTAGGCATCCTGGATGACTTTACCTTTAATGATAGTAAAACACTTAGCTACCCCTGGAAGACCATTACAATCTGCCATAAAAATGTATAAAAATGCCTGAGAGGATGCATAAGTGGCTACAACAGTACTCACTGAGAATTCGGTTGTATATACAGACAACCGAATTCATTTGTAAGGGTATCAGAAAAGAGACACAGGATGCCTCCCGAATGAATGTGAAGTGCTATGGCAGGGTCAGCGTGTTAAGCAGTGTACAAGATTAATTAATAAGGCAGCAAGCAAAAAGAAGCTTGAGTTGTATTACATACCATCTATTTTAAAAATAAAACAATTGTTTTTTAATTTTAAGATTGTATCTAAGAAGTGTAATATTTCTGTTTTCCATTTTCCTCCAACAACCCTTCAGAAGGCCTTTCAAATTCATGGTCCCCTTTTTCATCTGTTGTTATTGCATGCCTATATGGATTTACATATATATGTATACATATACAGATATGTATATATATATATGTGTGTGTGTGTGTGTATGTGTGTGTGTCATGCTGTGTGTGTGTGTGTGTGGGTGTGGGTGTGTGTGTTTGTTTGTGTGTGTATCATGTTAAGTCCATAGTAGCATCAGAGGGTTCTTGGCCTGGAAAGTCTCAGCAACATACTACACAAACATGAACTGAATAAGATCACCACAAACATACCAAATTACATGGGAAAGACTCGTGAGTCCTCAACCTATACAAAGAACTTAAAACATTTTAGTGATCAACGTTCTGTATAAAACCATATATTTAAAGAAAAGTGGTCACAGGAGGCTGATAAATGGCCCCAATGTACTCATACCTAAAGCCAGTCAAGCACTTTTTTAACCCCGAAGACAAATGATTTGAAAGAGTATAAATGTAGCATATACATATCAGTCAGCCAAAACCTAAATGCCTAGTACCATTGAAAATAAAAGAAAAAATGTCATTTGAAATGATTTAACCTTTAATTGAATCTTTAAGTAGTCCTATTTTCCCCTTGGTCTTACTTGTTAGATTAAGCAAAACCACCAGGTAGCTGCTGAGAGGAAGGATGCTATCGAGTAGGACTTTGCACTTGACACTTCTCTGATAGTGCAAACATAGTTGAACAGTGTCTCACTCCCACCTGATCCATGGCTCCATCTTTGTGTCCAGCATGTGCACGCGTTCTCTAAGTCAGCCTTCATTCTAATTGACTGCCCTGCTTTATTTCAGGCAAATGGCTATGTTAATCACTGTAAAGCTTCACTAAGCCAAGGTACAACATTAAAATATTTCATCATTAGCTGTTCATTATTTCTCATTGACCAATATGTTTTGAGAGAACTTAATTATATTTTCATTACTTTTTCTAGTGAAATATCAATGCAAATTATTAATTAGTTAATTAGCAATAAATCAATAGCTGTTCATGTGAGCAGTGAATATTGGATTCTTTTTCCACCATTTTTTTCTTTTGGTGGAGGACTAAGACAAAGTCAAAGTCTTCATTCTTGCTGGCCTAGAATCTGCTATGTACCAGGTTAGCCTTAAACTTGCAATGATACTCCTGCTTCTGCCTCCTGATGTTGAGATTATAATATGAAAACATTCCTAACAGTTTAATCTTCATTCATAAATCGTTCACAGGTATTTATTTCACAGGAAATTTAAATGTTTACTAAAATGTCTTTTCATGATTTGATTTAGGACTTCTTCAAATATATATCTGCAAGTACAATTGAAGTTCCTGCAATGTTGAGTCTTCCAAAGTGTTTAGATGTTTACTTATACCCTGTTTGTTCATGCCCACTGTTCATACAAGAATGAAAAGTTTTTGAGGACAAGAAAGAAAGATCAGAAATAGAGACTATATCATGTACATATTTAATAAGTATATTCTGACTATATAAATTAAATTGTCAAATAGTGTTTTAGAAGTATCACATAGTTGAAAATATTCAGACAGGAGGTTACCTTAGAACTGGAGACACTTCACTGGTTAATCAATCCATCAAGGCAGAGAAATTACATAAAATATTTTGAGGTCAAAGGAGTATGATTCTAATGTAATAACCTTACAAGACATATCACCGATAACCTTTTCTCCATATTCAGGAGAAAAAGAGTGTGAAACAAAGGTCTAGTTCTAATTTCATCTTTACAGCAAACATGGGTCAGAAGTTATGCAGCAAGTACACTGAGAAGCGCTGCTAGCACAGACAGGGCGAGCGGGAAACCAGGCTCCTCTGAGCAACCTGTGCGGCTACTTCTCATATTTGATCCATCTGATGCCAAACTGGACCTTGTTGAGCTTTGTCACTCAGGCACCAGAACACAGGAAAATTCAGTGTGAGGAGAAAAACAGTGCTACACTCTATAGAAAAGTCTTAAAAACCACTACCTGATACTCCTGCTTCCTTGCTGACAAGAATTAAGTGAGCAGCTCACAAATCTGAAAGAGGTTTTGAACTGTAAGCTTGCCTCTGTTCTGCTCTGCGCCTTTAAAAATAGATGTTTATACTACCTTGGAACAAGTAGAGAGTATACATTCTGAAAAAGATAGCGCTATTGCTGCAGAAGAGATACGGGTTATATCTGTGTTCACTAGTATCTTCAACAAAAAAGAAATAGAACGACAACAGTGGAAATGTAAAATAAAAATAAATTTCACAACACAATTTTCAAAATGACTGTTTTCAGTGGAAGTGCACATACTAAATAAAATTAATCATTCAGAAAAAAACAGTTCTAAATTTTAAATATATTCATATAGCATGGAAGTTTGTGAATATGAAAACCTGTTAGAATAAATTCGATGTGACAATTACTATAATTTATTACTATTCTTTGCTCTATAACAAAAAACAGTGGAACTCAGTAAATCTATAGCTTTGTAAAAATCAAATGAAGATGCATTAAGATGCACAAGATGATTAACGTAGTGTGTTGTTGAGGCTGGAGAATGGTTAGCATTTGGTAATTAGGTGTGATGAACAACCCGCGCAGACTTGGGGCAACAAAGGGTTGGCAGAGAAGACAACAGACTTGGAAACCAACCCCACAGCCATCACCACACTTTTGAATTATTCTTCCTGAATTGTAACAGTTTAAATATACACTAGGAATGTGAGAACACAGGGCATAATTCCTCAATATCATTCTTGCAGGAGACAGACAATTCTGCAAGAATACTGCCGAAGCAATTATGCTGCCAGCATGGAGGAACCTGAACCATTTTGCAAATCCATTTGCACTGGTCTTACTCTCCTCGGGGATGCACAAGGGACACAAATGATTTCTTCATCTCTCATTTTCAAGGTTGTCGATATGATGATGACTAAGGGCTGAATTGTCCCAAGCTTACTTATCATCCCATTATACAATTGGACAAATGTGGACAGCAGGAATATTAAAAATCCTATCTGCATTTACAATCTAATTTCCTGTGAGTAATCTTCCGGATTTGGCTGCACAGTCGAACACAACGAGCATCACATCTGGTGGATGCAGTACATCAAGTCGGCAACCCCTCAGCACATGGCTTGACTGCCAAACACCGGAGCCTCTGAGAGCGGGAACAATGAAGGGAACTGCATTCTATTGTTTTATAAACCCATCGTGCAGCGAAATGACAATTAAAGCTGCTGCTTCTCTCATCACAACTGATAGCACAGGGCAGGTGATTCAAAAGATAATGGCACATCAGAAATGGATTTTATGGTGCTGCAAAATTATAATTTTAATAGAAAATTACCTTATGCCACTATGTCATTTTTTTCTTCCTCTTAGATAATGGCATTTTTTTCTTCCCTCCTGATCTAATTGGGAATCCAGTGCAGTGTAAATAATGGTTCTTGTTATTATCATCAAGGCCACAGAAGCAAAGATGATTGGACACAATTTTGTCATTTTTGAGTTAATGTGGCACAAGGGTATTTTAGTGTCTGCTAAGTGTCAAAGAAAGAGTAAAAATACCAAATACATACTTATTTATTTGTAGTTTGTTACATTTAGGGTAGCATACAAAATTTATGTAAAGGATATCCAATTTTATATATATATAAATTATATATGTATATATATATATATATATACATATATAATTATAGGTAAGCCCTCTGGCTTGGTCCAGTAGCAGTATATTCCAAACCAGTTAGTGCTAGTTGATTGTACTATCTCTCCCTCTCCCACCACCCCCCCTCTCTCTCCATCTTGCTTTCTCTTTATTTTATTTAAGTGGAGAAATTTTCAGATTAACTGTTCACTAATTGCATAAATCACATAAGAGAATCAGTTTAAATACTTAAATTAGTTTTATGTTTCATTGTGGTTTATTAGTATAAATAATGTATAGCCAAATATATTTGATAATAATTTTGAGACACTACCTCAAGGAGTATTGTCACAAACTAGCATGAAAGTACCAATAGATGACTGTTATTTATTAACACCTGAAGCATTGTACCAACCGGTGGATATAGAAATAGAGATACGCACTTCTTTAGAGAGCAGAAGGAAGGAGAAAGAACATCATTGCTAAAAGCTTCACAGTCCTCTCATAAGATGAGTTTGGGATTTGTTAAACATCTTTGCTGCCCAGAACTTCTCTTGATGGAATTGGATAGGGTGAGAAAAATTTCTTTTCCAAGTTATCCTGAACTCCATTTATTATTTCAGAGATAATAATAAACATGTGATCGTGAGGTGAGATGAGAAAAATGTTGACTTACTTTTCCTGATGGAAGTTATAGTGCCATATAAGCCTCATTTAAATTTCTAGACTGTAGGAACTATTCATTATATTTGGATACTGTATATATGTGTGTGTATAAATTATTGTTTCATTACATAATACTGATTATCAGTTATTGGACTAGCTTAGACATTATTTGATAATGATTACTATTTATCTGCCAAATTTTGAAATGTATCATTCTACTCAGAGAAAAAAAAACATATTTTGAAACAGTTTAAAATAGCAAAAAATTTTAATTACTGTATATTACAACACACAATAAAGATTTGAGCATAGAAAATTAACAATAAACAAATCTGTCAGTGTATACACTAATCAAAGTTATGAAAAGAAAATCTGATGTTCTTCAGCATATATTTGCAATCTATGCTATGGGATTGTATGATTTTATGGAAAAAAACAAAGTGATGAAGCAACAGATTTACTAGAAAAAAATTGACCTTTATTCTATGGTCTATAATTTTCCTCTAAGATCTCAATAAATATTAGCATTTCTATAGGTAGTCACTACAGATGTTTGTCTATAATCAGATGGTTAAGAATAAAATGCTAGGCCCTAGGAACATACATAGAAGAGGGCTGCCTTGTCCTGCCTGAGTGGGAGAAGATGAAACTAATTCTGTAGAGACTTGATGCACCAGAGGATACAGGGGAGGGGTAGCATACTCACTGAGACAAAGGGGCTGGGGGATGGGAGAGGGACTCTGTGAGTGGAGACCTGGAGAGGGGGCAGCATTTAGAATGTAAATAAATAAAAACATAATAAGCTGGAACTTTATTAACTTTTATCACAGAAGGGGTTATAGTTTAGTGAGAGCTATTACTTTACCCCATGAGGTCTGTGCTTACATCCAAGCTCAAGGAGAAAGTGAAAATAAGTTTCCTCTTAACTTCTATTTCCCCTGGCAATCACTTGACAGACTCTCTGTTCGCAAAAGTGGAAAGCTCAAGACAAGGTTATGCAAAAGCCCAGCACATAAAATATTTACAGGAGCTGGATATGAAGAATGAGTTCTAATGTGTAACACTGAAAGGTGGTTCCCTTAACAGTAACTTATTGTCTACTTCAAGGTAGCTAGAAAAAAAAGTGTCTTAGATGCTCCCAATGCAAAATAATAATAAACTTTTAAAGTTGTAAATATGTAAAATACTTTGATGTGATGATTACCTTTTTATCCATATATCAAAATACACCAATTTATCTCATAAACAATTACAACAATTATGCAACAAGGGCATTTAAAAATTTATATAAGAAAATTTTAATAATAACTGTATTATAAAATAATGACTTAAGAGGTCATAAATTAGTTTTCCTCTCTGTTTTTTTTTTCTCTCTAATGTTATTAAGCTAAATGAATGACAAGCACATTCTCTGTGCAATTATGTGAACTCTGGGAAGAACCAAACCATGTGATAAATATAGCATACTATAACCCATACTAAGAAAAGTCAACGGTAGATAAAGCTAGCCTAGATGGAGATGTGCTGTTGTTCTCATTCCTTGAGATTGTCTCAACAACAGTGAGGCTGATCGACTGCAGCACGAGCTCTATACAGAGGAATGAATGTGAAAATGCTGCTGTTGCACAAAACCACCTGGGGTATGCTTCAATCCATAGCACATCTCCAAAAATATATGAAAAGAACTCATTGAAATAGTATTCTCATTGAATAGAAAATTTTAGTTCACAGATAATGGCTGCGCTATATAGTCTCTATGGTACCATTTTCATTTATCAGCCAGTACTTTTAGAATAAGGCTCCTGAAATCAACACACTTGCCATAGAGAGCCAGTTTACTTAACTAAGAAAAAAACAACAGAATTGATTGATGAAATCCTAGAGCTAGAATTGGAAGAAGAGTCAGGAAATGTGTATTGCCTCTGGGAATAGAGGTCATGGTTGACTTTGCCAATATTCCTCAAGGTTTTTCTATACTAGTTCTTGAAAGAAGCAACATAGAAGAGAAGGAATCTATTTTATTTTAAATTTTGAGGCAACATGGTTCATTATAGCAGGGAAAGCACAGCAGCAGACACAGCTTGAGTTTAGGTAGATGAGGAAGCTGACAAAAAGAATGAGAACTAGAATCAGGGATGAGCTAGCTGCTAAAACACCCATCCTCCGCTGGCCAACTTCTTCCATGTTTGCCTCATTTTCTAAAGGTTCTACAACCAGAAGCAGCACTACAAACTAAGAAAGAACAATGGTCCAATCTCATGAGGCTTTGGGGGATATTTTGTTTTTAAACACATTTCCATCTCCCTGAAAGAAATCCATTTGAATTCACTTGTTATATAGGAGAGTACTTCTTCTGCAATTGGAGGTCATAATAAACAGTGGTTTGTAAGCAAACTGAAACCAGTCCAGGAAATACTAATAAAACAATTGTAAATAAGCAAATAAAAATAATGCTTCTGAGATAATACAAAGAAGTGGACACTGGGAGAATGGAATGTGTTGTATCTGTATTATATCCATCCAATGTACCACATGGAGACAACTTTGAGCAATATACAGGAGGAAAAACCATCCTAATCTTTGCATAACTGACAGATAAATTTGCCCTCCCCCAAAATGAAAAAAACTTATGTGGTAGTCCAAACAAAAAGGATGCCATAGGCTTATATACTTGAATATTCAATCTCCAGTTGGTGGGAGTATTTAGGAAGGATTAGGAGGTGTGGGCTTGTTGGAGGAGGTATGTAACTGAGGTTGGGATTTAAGGTTAAATTCTCTCTCTCTCTCTCTCTCTCTCTCTCTCTCTCTCTCTCTCTCTCTCTCTCTCTCTCTCTCTCTCTCTCTCTCTCTCCTCCATGTTCCCTACCTGTCTCCCTACTGTCATGCTGCCACGTTTCTCCACATGGTGATCATGGACTTACCTCCAGAAACTGTAAGTCAGTAAGACATAAATTAGTTTCTGTTGTAAGTTTCTGTTGTCATGGTGTTTAATCACAGCCATAAAAAGGTAACTAGGGAAAATTATACTTTTAGTTTTATTTACCTTGTTTAATAGCAAGGCTTGTTTTGCATGATGTTTCCTATAGGATGTCTTGAGAAATACATGAAACACCTTGAGATCATTAATAATTGAGTCATCCTATTTTCCAAGTAAAAAACATTTGTAACATGGATATTCTTTTTTTTATTCTTTTTATTTATTTATTTACTTACTCACTTATTTATTTTAAACTCCAGATTTTATTCCCCTACCAGTCCTCCTTCCAACTCTTCCAAATCCCATACCTCCTCCCCACCCCCTGTCTCCACAAGGATGCCCCACCCCACTCCCTGACTCCTACCCAATGAGACCTCTAAACTCCATAGGGCCTCCAGTCTCTTGAAGGTTGGGTGCATATTAGCTAAATAAGCCCAGATCAGGCAATTCTCTCCTGTATTTCTGTTGGGGACCTCAAAATCAGCTGGTGTATGCTGCCTGGTTGGTGTACAGTATCTGAGAGATCTTGGGGGTCAATATAAATTGAGACTGCCTGTTCTCCTACAGGGTCTCCCTCCTCCTCAGCTTCTTCCAGCTTTCCCCTAAATCAACCAAAGGGCTCAGTAGTTTATGTCCATTGGCTGGGTACAAATATCTGCATCTGATTCTTTCAGCTGCTTGTTGGGTCTTTCTGAGGGCAGTCATGATAGGTCCATTTTTGTGAGTGTTCCATAGCCTCAGTAATAGTGTCAGACCTTGGGGCCTCCCCTTGAGCTGGATCCCACTTTGGGCCTATTGCTGGACTATCTTCTCCTCAGACTCCTATCCAATTACATCCCTGCAGTTCCTTCAGACAGGAACAATTATGGGTCAGAATTTTGACTGTGGGGTGCAACCCCATACCCCACTTGATGCCCTGTCTTTCTGCTGAAGGTTGGCTCTACAAGTTCTCTCTTCCCAGTGTAGAGCATTTCATCTAATGTCCCTTTGAGTCCTGAGTCTCTCACTTCCTAGTACTATGGCACCTTCTGGAAGGTCTCCCCAACCTCCTACTTCCAGAGGTTGCCTGTTTCCATTCTTTCTGCAGGCTCTCAGGGCTTCAGTCCTTTTCCCCCAACCAATATCTGATCATTTTCCCCTCTTGATCCCCACAACTCATCCATTTTCCTTCCCAGGTCCCTCCCTCCCTCCCTCCCCCTTGTGGTTGCTTTCTTCTCCTTCCTAAGTGGAACTGAGGCATCCTCACTTGAGCACTTCAGCTTGCTGAACTTTTTGAGTTCTGTAAACTGTATCTTGGGGATTGTGTAACTTGTTTTTTATTTTTTATTTTTTGGCTAATATTCACTTAATTAGTGAATACATGTCATGCATGTCCTTTTGTTTCTGAGTTACCTCATTTTCTTAGTTTGCCTGCAAAACACAGGATGTCCTCATTCCTAATAGTTGAGTAGTATTCCATTGTGCAAAGAAACTGCATTTTCTGTATCCCGTCTTCTCTTGTGGGACTTCTGTGTGGTTTAAAGCTTCTGTTTATCAAAAACAAGACCACTATGAACATAGTAGAACATGTGCCCCTGAGACATGGTAGGTCATCGTTTGGGTATATTGCTGGATATTCAGTTAGGTCTATTTCCAATTTTCTGAGGAACCTCCAGATTGATTTTTTTTTATTTTTTATTCGATATAATATTTTATTTACATTTCAAATGATTTCCCCTTTTCTAGCCCCCCACTCCCCGAAAGTCCCATAAGCCCCCTTCTCTTCCCCTGTCCTCCCACCCACCCCTTCCCACTTCCCCATTCTGATTTTGCCAAATACTGCTTCACTGAGTCTTTCCAGAACAAGGGGCCACACCTCCTTTCTTCTTGTACCTCATTTGATGTGTGGATTATGTTTTGGGTATTCCAGTTTTCTAGGTTAATATCCACTTATTAGTGAGTGGATACCATGATTCACCTTTTGAGTCTGGGTTACCTCACTTAGTATGATGTTCTCTAGCTCCATCCATTTGCCTAAGAATTTCATGAATTCATTGTTTCTAATGGCTGAATAGTACTCCATTGTGTAGATATACCACATTCTTTGCATCCACTCTTCTGTTGAGGGATACCTGGGTTCTTTCCAGCATCTGGCAATTATAAATAGGGCTGCTATGAACATAGTAGAGCATATATCCTTATTACATGGTGGGGAATCCTCTGGGTATATGCCCAGGAGTGGTATAGCAGGATCTTCTGGAAGTGAGGTGCCCAGTTTTCGGAGGAACCGCCAGACTGATTTCCAGAGTGGGTGTACCAATTTGCAACCCCACCAGCAGTGGAGGAGTGTTCCTCTTTCTCCACACCCTCTCCAACACCTGCTGTCTCCTGAATTTTTAATCTTAGCCATTCTGACTGGTGTAAGATGAAATCTCAGGGTTGTTTTGATTTGCATTTCCCTAATGACTAATGAAGTTGAGCATTTTTTAAGATGCTTCTCTGCCATCCGAAGTTCTTCAGGTGAGAATTCTTTGTTAAACTCTGTTTCCCATTTTTTAATAGGGTTGTTCGGTTTTCTGGAGTCTAACTTCTTGAGTTCTTTATATATATTGGATATTAGCCCTCTATCTGATGTAGGATTGGTGAAGATTGTCCTGACCCGCAAGACAGTCAACAGGGTTCCTTTAAGCCACCTAGAGGAAAGGCGATGGGGCGACAAGACACAAGAGAGGGAGGCCGGACAGCCTGTCTAGTTCTGATCAAGCTGTCAAACTTTAATTTCCAGACAAGTCAATATAAAGGGAAGCATACAAGGTTTGGGAGCGGTAAAGGGGGGGACAATCTCAGGGGGTTGGCATCATTTCTAAGAAACAGTTTCTCATAATTTCTGATAAAGCTAGTTATTGCTGTTGGAATGTTGGCATGATAAAAGGGGGGTCATGAGGCGGTGAAGTGGAAAGGGGTTGCTACAGTAACCTATCTACAAATGAACGTCAAAAGGAAGGGGTTTTGAGATTTACGTAGGAATAGTTCCTGGCATGGAGATCTAAGTGAGAATGACTCCTGGTATCGAGGTCTCCTGGCATTGAGAGCCAGGTGGGGATGGCTCCTGGTATGGAGAGTTCTTGGCATTGAGTTCTGAGGATGGCTCCCGGCAGAAGATCTTTTCCCAATTTGTTGGTTGCCGATTTGTCCTCTTGATGGTGTCCTTTGCCTTACAGAAGATTTGTAATTTTATGAGGTCCCATTTGTCAATTCTTGATCTTAGAGCATACGCTATTGGTGTTCTGTTCAGAAACTTTCTCCCTGTACCGATGTCCTCAAGGGTCTTCCCCAGTTTCTTTTCTATTAGCTTCAGAGTGTCTGGCTTTATGTGGAGGTCCTTGATCCATTTGGATTTGAGCTTAGTACAAGGAGACAAGGATGGATCAATTCGCATTCTTCTGCATGAGTGGTTGTACTAGTTTCCAATCCCACCAGCAATGGAGGAGTGTTCCTTTCTCCACATTCTCTCCATGTGCTGTCACCTGAGGTTTCGATCTTAGCCATTCTGATTGGTGTAATATAGAATATCAGGGTCAATTTGATTTGCATTTCTCTGATGATTAAAGACTTTGAACATTTCTTTAGGTACTTCTCAGCGATTCAAGATTCCTCTGTTATGATTTTTTGATTAGGTTGTTTGGGTTTTTGGTTGTTGGCTTCTTGAGTTCTTTATATATTTTTAGATATTAGTCCTCTGTCAGATGAGGGGTTAGTGAAGATATTTTCCCAATCTGTCGGTTGCCAATTTGTCTTATTGACTATGTCCTTTGACTTACAAAAACTTTCCAGTTTCATGAGGTCCCATTTATCAATTCTTGATCTTTGTGCATGAACCAGTGAAATTTTATATAAAACCTTTTCTCCTTTGCCAATAAATTCAAGGTTTGTTCCCACTTTATTTTCTATCATATTCAGTATGTCTGGTTTTATGTTGAGGTCCTTGATCCACTTGGACTTGAATTTTGTAAAAGGTGACAAATATGGGAATATTTTCATTTTTCTACATAGTGGCAACCAGTTAGTCCAGGATCATTCGTTGACGATACTTCATTTTTTCCATTATATGTATTTGGCTTCTTTGGCAAAGATCAAGTGACCACAATTGTGTACTTTACTTCTGGACCTTCAATTCTATTCAATTGATCAATGTGTTGGTCTCTGTAGCAATACCATGGAGTTTTTATCACTATTGCCCTGTAGTAAAGCTTGAGGTCAACAATGGTGACTCCCTTAGCCATTCTTTTAATGTTAAGAATTATTTTCACTCCCCCTTCAAAGAAAGACCAAAGCATCCATAGTTTGGTCTTCCTTCTTCTTGTGTTTTGCTTGGTCTTTTAATTGTATCTTGGGTATTCTGAGCTTCTGGACTAATATCCACTTATCAGTAAATACAAACCATATGTGTTCTTTTGTGATTGGGTGACCTCACTTGGGGTGATATTTTCTAGTTCTATTCATTTGCCTAAGAATTTTATGAATTCATTATTTTTTTTTCTAAATTTTTTTTTATTATTCGATATAATTTATTTACATTTCAAATGATTTCCCCTCTTCTAGCCCCCCCACTCCCCGAAAGTCCCGCAAGCCCCCTTCTCTTCCCCTGTCCTCCCACCCACCCCTTCCCACTTCCCCGTTCTGGTTTTGCTGAATACTGTTTCACTGAGTCTTTCCAGAACCAGGGGCCACTCCTCCTTTCTTCTTGTACCTCATTTGATGTGTGGATTATGTTTTGGGTATTCCAGTTTTCTAGGTTAATATCCACTTATTAGTGAGTGCATACCATGATTCACCTTTTGAATCTGGGTTACCTCACTTAGTATGATATTCTCTAGCTCCATCCATTTGCCTAAGAATTTCATGAATTCATTGTTTCTAATGGCTGAATAGTACTCCATTGTGTAGATATACCACATTTTTTGCATCCACTCTTCTGTTGAGGGATGCCTGGGTTCTTTCCAGCATCTGGCAATTACAAATAGGGCTGCTATGAACATAGTAGAACATGTATCCTTATTACATGGTGGGGAGTCTTCTGGGTATATGCCCAGGAGTGGTATAGCAGGATCTTCTGGAAATAAGGTGCCCAGTTTTCGGAGGAACCGCCAGACTGATTTCCAGAGTGGTTGTACCAATTTGCAACCCCACCAGCAGTGGAGAAGTGTTCCTCTTTCTCCACACCCTCTCCAACACCTGCTGTCTCCTGAATTTTTAATCTTAGCCATTCTGACTGGTGTAAGATGAAATCTTAGGGTTGTTTTGATTTGCATTTCCCTAATGACTAATGAAGTTGAGCATTTTTTAAGATGCTTCTCCGCCATCCGAAGTTCTTCAGGTGAGAATTCTTTGTTTAACTCTGTACCCCATTTTTTAATAGGGTTGTTTGGTTTTCTGGAGTCTAACTTCTTGAGTTCTTTATATATATTGGATATTAGCCCTCTATCTGATGTAGGATTGGTGAAGATCTTTTCCCAATTTGTTGGTTGCCGATTTGTCCTCTTGATGGTGTCCTTTGCCTTACAGAAACTTTGTAATTTTATGAGGTCCCATTTGTCAATTCTTGCTCTTAGAGCATACGCTATTGGTGTTCTGTTCAGAAACTTTCTCCCTGTACCGATGTCCTCAAGGGTCTTCCCCAGTTTCTTTTCTATTAGCTTCAGAGTTTCTGGCTTTATGTGGAGGTCCTTGATCCATTTGGATTTGAGCTTAGTACAAGGAGACAAGGATGGATCAATTCGCATTCTTCTGCATGCTGACCTCCAGTTGAACCAGCACCATTTGTTGAAAAGGCTATCTTTTTTCCATTGGATGTTTTCAGCCTCTTTGTCGAGGATCAAGTGGCCATAGGTGTGTGGGTTCATTTCTGGATCTTCAATCCTGTTCCATTGATCCTCCTGCCTGTCACTGTACCAATACCATGCAGTTTTTAACACTATTGCTCTGTAGTATTGCTTGAGGTCAGGGATACTGATTCCCCCAGATTTCCTTTTGTTGCTGAGAATAGTTTTAGCTATCCTGGGTTTTTTGTTGTTCCAGATGAATTTGATAATTGCTCTTTCTAACTCTGTGAAGAATTGAGTTGGGATTTTGATGGGTATTGCATTGAATCTGTATAGTGCTTTAGGCAAAATGGCCATTTTAACTATATTGATTCTACCGATCCATGAGCATGGGAGGTTTTCCCATTTTTTGTGGTCTTCTTCCATTTCCTTCTTCAGAGTCTTGAAGTTCTTGTCATACAGATCTTTCACATGTTTGGTAAGAGTCACCCCAAGATACTTTATACTGTTTGTGGCTATTGTGAAGGGGGTCATTTCCCTAATTTCTTTCTCAGCCTGCTTATCCTTTGAGTATAGGAAGGCCACTGATTTGCTTGAGTTGACTTTATAACCTGCCACTTTGCTGAAGTTGTTTATCAGCTGTAGGAGCTCTCTAGTGGAGTTCTTTGGGTCACTTAGGTAGACGATCATGTCGTCTGCAAATAATGATAGTTTGACTTCTTCCTTTCCAATTTGTATCCCTTTGACCTCCTTATGTTGTCGAATTGCCCGAGCTAGTACCTCAAGTACAATATTGAAAAGATAAGGAGAAAGGGGGCAGCCTTGTCTGGTCCCTGATTTCAGTGGGATTGCTTCAAGTTTCTCTCCATTTAGTTTGATGCTGGCTACCGGTTTGCTGTATATTGCTTTTACTATGTTTAGGTATGGGCCTTGAATTCCTGTTCTCTCCAAGACTTTAAGCATGAAGGGATGCTGAATTTTGTCAAATGCTTTTTCAGCATCCAATGAAATGACCATGTGGTTTTGTTCTTTGAGTTTGTTTATGTAGTGGATTGTATTGATGGATTTCCGTATATTGAAACAACCCTGCATTCCCGGGATAAAGCCTACTTGATCATGGTGGATGATCGTTTTGATGTGTTCTTGGATTCGGTTGGCAAGAATTTTATTGAGTATTTTTGCATCGATGTTCATAAGGGAAATTGGTCTGAAGTTCTCTTTCTTTGTTGGATCTTTGTGTGGCTTTGGTATCAGCGTAATTGTGGCTTCGTAGAAGGAATTGGGTAGTGTTCCTTCTGTTTCTATTTTGTGGAATAGTTTGAAGAGTATTGGTGTTAACTCTTCTTTGAAGGTCTGGTAGAATTCTGCACTGAAGCCATCTGGTCCTGTGCTTTTTTTGGTTGGAAGACTTTCTATGACTCCTTCTATTTCTTTAGGCATTATGGGACTGTTTAGATGGTCTAGTTGGTCCTGATTTAATTTTGGTATTTGGTATCTGTCAAGGAAATTGTCCATTTCCTCCAGATTCTCCAGTTGTGTTGAGTATAGGCTCTTGTAGTAGGATCTGATGATTTTTTGGATTTCCTCAGTTTCCGTTGTTATGTCTCCCTTTTCATTTCTAAGTTTGTTAATTTGGATACTTTCTCTGTGCCCTTTGGTCATTCTGGCTCAGGGTTTATCTATCTTGTTGATTTTCTCAAAGAACCAGCTCCTGGTATTGTTGATTTTTTGTATGGTTCTCTTTGTTTCTACTTGATTGATTTCCGCCCTGAGTTTGATGATTTCCTGCCTTCTACTCCTCCTGGGTGAAATAGCTTCTTTTTGTTCCAGGGCTTTCAGGTGTGTCATTAAGCTGGTAATGTATGCTCTCTCCATTTTCTTTTTGGAGGCACTCAGGGCTATGAGTTTTCCTCTTAGCACTGCTTTCATTGTGTCCCATAGATTTGGGTATGTTGTGTTTTCATTTTCATTGTGTTCTAAAAAGTCTTTAATTTCTTTCTTTATTTCTTCCTTGACCAAGGTATCATTGAGTAGAGTATTGTTCAGTTTCCACGTGTATGTGGGCTTTCTGTTGTTTCTGTTGCTATTGAAGACCACTTTTACTGCATAGTGATCAGATAGGAGGCATGGGATTAGTTCGATCTTCTTATATTTGTTGAGGTCTGTCTTGTGACCAATTATATGGTCGATTTTGGAGAAGGTACCATGAGGTGCTGAGAAAAAGGTATATTCTTTTGTTTTAGGATAGAATGTTCTATATATATCTGTTAAATCTAATTGGTCCAAAGCTTCAATTAGTTTCATTGTGTCCCTGTTTAGTTTCTGTTTTCCTGATCGGTCCATTGAGGAAAGTGCAGTGTTGAAGTCACCCACAATTATTGTGTTAGGTGCAATGTGTGCTTTTAGTTTTAATAAAGTTTCTTTTACGAAAGAGGGTGCCCTTGCATTTGGGGCATAGATGTTCAGGATTGACAGTTCTTCTTTTTGTATTTTTCCTTTGACCAGCAAGAAGTGTCCCTCAGGGTCTGTTTTGATGACTTTGGGTTGAAAGTCAATTTTATCTGATATTAAAATGGCTACTCCAGCTTGTTTCCTGAGACCATTTGCTTGTAAAATTGTCTTCCAGCCTTTTACTCTAAGGTAGTGTTTGTCTTTGACCCTGAGGTGTGTTTCCTGTAAGCAGCAAAATGTAGGGTCCTGTTTACGTATCCATTCAGTTAGTCTGTGTCTTTTTATTGGGGCATTAAGTCCATTGATGTTAAGAGATATTAAGGAATAGTGATTGTTACTTCCTATCATTTTTGACGTTATTTTTTAAATTTGAATGCTTAACTTCTTTTGGGTTTGATGAAAGGTTACTATCTTGCTTTTTCCAGGGTGAAGTTTCCCTCCTTGTATTGGTGTTGTCCTCCTATTATCCTTTTTAGGGCCGGGTTTGTGGATAGATATTGGGTAAACTTGGTTTTGTCATGAAATATCTTAGTTTCTCCATCTATGGTGATTGAGAGTTTTGCTGGATATAGTAGTTTTGGTTGGCATTTGTGTTCTATTAGTGTCTGCATGAGATCTGCCCAGGACCTTCTAGCCTTCATAGTCTCAGGTGAAAAGTCTGCTGTGATTCTGATAGGTCTTCCTTTATATGTTACTTGACCTTTTTCTCTTACTGCCTTTAGTATTCTTTCTTTGTTTAGAACATTTGGTGTTTTGATTATTATGTGACGGGAAGTATTTCTGTTCTGGTCCAGTCTGTTTGGAGTTCTGTAGGCTTCTTGTATATTCATGGGCATCTCTCTCTTTAGGTTAGGGAAGTTTTCTTCCATAATTTTATTGAAGATATTTGCTGGCCCTTTAAGTTGTAAATCTTCACTCTCATCTATGCCTATAATCCTTAGGTTTGGTCTTCTCATTGTGTCCTGGATTTCCTGGATATTTTGGGTTACAAGCTTTTTGCATTTTGCATTTTCTTTAACTGTTGAGTCCATGGTTTCTATGGAATCTTCAGCATCTGAGATTCTTTCTTCTATCTCTTGTATTCTGTTGTTGATATTTGTATCTCTGTCCCCTGATTTCTTCCCAAGGCTTTCTATCTCCAAAGTTGTCTCCCTTTGAGTTTTCTTAGTTGTTTCTACTTCTGATTTTAGATCCTGGATGGTTTTGCCTAGCTCCTTCACTTGCATGGTTGTGTTTTCCTGTAATTCTTTAAGAGATTTTTGTTTCCTCTTTCATGAGCTCAGCCTGTTGACCAAAGTTCTCCTGTATTTCTTTAAGAGATTTTTGTGTTTCGTCTTTCATGACCTCAGCCTGTTGAGCAAAGTTCTCCTGTATTTCTTTAAGTGTTTTTTGCATTTCCTCCTTGTTGGCTTTTGTATTCTCCTGGATTTCTTTCAATGATTTTTGTGTTTCCCTTGCAAGGGCTTCTAACTTTTGATCCATTTTCTCCTGAATTTCTTTATGTATGACCTTCATGTGTTCCTGTACCAGCATCATGACCAGTGATTTTAAATCCAAATCTTGTTTTACTGGTGTGATGGGGTATCCAGGACATGTTGGTAGAGGAGAATTGGGTTCAGATGTTGCCATATTGCCTTGATTTCTGTTAGCGACGTTCCTGCGTTTGCCTTTTGCCATCTAGATCTCACTGGTGTTAGTTTATCTTGTCAGTGCTGGACTCACCAGTGCAAGCTGCCCCTTCCCAGTTGGCCTCTGGTGCACAGCTTACCTCCTGCACTGCTTGTAGACAGTGTGCTGCTGCCCAGGCTGTTCCGATCCCAAAGCAGGCACCCGAAGGCTCCCGCTGGGGCCCGCTGGATTCACTGGAGCACACTGACTTCTCCCAGCTGGCCACCCGGAAGCCCAGCTAGCCACTTGCAGGACTTGGAGATGTAATGCTGCCGCCCAGACTGATCTGGATCCGGAAGCGGAGAGAGTAGAGCTAAGGGCTTCTGCCTGAGGCCTTGCCCCAGATTGTGTCTGTGGAGCAGATGGAGCCCGTGTGCACTCCCAGGGAGTGCCGACGTTGTATGCTACTGTGACCTCCCCTTTGTTCCGCTCACTCCGCTGGGCAGCTGATCTGCCAACCGGGCTGTCGCACACAAGGTTAGCCTGGCCGCCCAGTCCCTGAGTCCAGGCAAAAGCCTGGGAGGCCAAGGTCCGAGCAAAGTTCCCCTAGGGCTATGACTGTTAATTGGGTTTGCCAGGTGACTAGGATGGCGGGCGTGCGCGCCCGCGCTCCCTGAAAGCGCCGGGAGAGTCTGCTTTGCTAACAATCACCTGGGCGGGTTGACTCACAGATGGCCCACCAAGCCGCCCAGTTCTTGGGGTCAGTCCTGTGCCTTTTGGGGCCTGGACCCCCGCTTTGTTAGCCTTAGGCTATGCCTGTTACAGGTCTGCCCGCCTGAGCTCTCTGTCGTCCTGCAGGCAAAATGGCGGCGGCGCGCTCGCAGGCCTGGGCAAAAAACCTCCTGGTTGGGTTGGCACCCCGATGGCCCCCCGACCCGCCCAGGGCCTGGGTGCAGGCCAACGCCCGTCGGGCTCAGACCACCGCGGTGTTGGCCTCGGATTATGTTTGTGTACCTCAGTCTGTCCGATTCCTGGAGTACGGAACCAAGATGGATGCTCCTCTCCTGACTGGTGGGAGGCCGAGTTCTGAAGTGGCCTCCGTGCAGGAAAGGCACCGCACAACTGCAGCTGCTTGCTGCCCGGCTGGTCAGCGAAGGTCAGTGGTCGTGGGCGCAGGGCCTAACTCGAATTCATTATTTTTAATAGTTGATTAGTATTCTTTTGTGTAAATATACACAATGCATTTAATGTACATGTATACATTTTCTGTATCCATTCATGTGTTGAGGGATATCTGTATTCTTTCCAGCTTCTGACTATTATAAATAAGTCTGCTATGAACATAGTCAATAATGTGTCCTTATTAAATGTTGGAGTCCTTCTTAAAAGGGGGAACAAAATATACACGGGAAGAGATACAGAGACCAAGTGAAGGAAAGACCATCCAGAGACTTTCCTACCTGTGGATCCATCACATATACAGTCACCAAACCCAGACACTATCCTGGATGCCAACAAGTGCTTACTGACAGGACCCTGATATTGCTGAATACAAGAAATGCACTTCAATCTCAAAGAAAGACAGTTCCTCAGGGTAAAGGGCTGGAAATAAAATTTCCAAGGAAATGGTCATAGAAACAAGCTGTATTAGCCCTTTTAATATGTAATAAATTCATAATTCAACCAAAAGCTATCAAGAAGGAAGGGCACTTCATACACATCAAATGAAAAATCTACCAAGAAGAGCTCTCCATTCTGAACTTCTGTGCTCCAAATGCAAGGGCAACCACATTAATAAAAGAAACCTTACTAAAGCTCAAAGCACACATTACACCTCACACAATTATAGTGAGAGATTTCAACTCCACACTCTCATCAATAGAGAGATAATGGAAACATAAACTAAAGAGAGATAGATTGAAACTAACGGAAGCTATGGACCACATGTTTTTAACAGATATCTATAGAACATTGCATCCTAAATCAAAAGAATATACCTTCTTCTCAGCACCTCATGGTACCTTCTCCAAAACTGATGATACAATTGGTCACTAAAATGGCCTCAACAGATACAAAAATATTAAAATAATCTCATGCATCCTATCAGATCACCATGGACTAAGGCTGGTCTACAATAGGGACAATAATAACAGGAAGCCCACATATATATGGAAGCTGAACAACACCCTACTCAATGACAACTTAGTCAAGGAAGAAATAAAGAAATTAAAGAATGTTTAGTGAAAATGAAGGCACAGCATACCCAAACTTACGGGACACAACAAAAGCAGTGCTAAGAGGAAAACTCATAGCTCTGAGTGCCTCCAAAAAGAAACTGGAGAGAGCATACATTACCAAATTAACAGCACCCCTGAAAGCTCTAGAACAAAAAGTAAAATAAACCCAAACGGAGTAGCAGCAGGAAACTCAGGGCTGAAATTAACCAAGTAGAAACAAAAATATCAATAAAAAGAATCAATAAATCCAGGAGATTTTTATTTGAGAAAATCAACAAGATAGATAAACCCTTAGCGAGACTAACCAGAGGGCACAGGGACAGTATCCAAATTAACAAAATCAGAAATGAAAAAAGAGATACAACATCAGAAACTGAGGAAATTCAAAAAAATCATCATATCCTACTACAAAAGCCTATACTCAAGAAAACTGAGAAATCTGGATGAAATGGTCAATTTTCTAGATAGATTCTAGGTTCCAAAGGTAAATCAGAATCAGATAAATCATCTAAACAGCCCCCTAATCCCTAAAGCAATAGAAGCAATCAATAAAAGCCTCCCAACCAAAAAAAGCCCAGTACCAGGTTTTAGTGCAGAATTCTACCAGACCTTAAAAGAAGGCCTAACACCAGTACTCTTCAAACTATTCCACAAAACAGAAACAGAAGGAGCACTACCCAATTCATTCTATGAATCCACAGTTACACTGAGTATTTTCCCATGGAGATGAAAAGGTTTCTTTCTAATCAGGAACTTGTCACAATTTCCTTTCATAGAGGGCTTCATAAGAGATTTTCTTCTACTTCTATCATGTTTAATATTCTAAATAGATTTTTAAAAGTGGTTGACTGCATATTACATTTAGCTTCAGAAGATGTCATGTATTTCTAACTATCAATAGTTATTATAAATTATTTTGGGGACTTAAAAGAATAAGCATGTTAGCAAATAATACCCCATCTCAGGACCATATCAGATAATTAATTTTTTATTTGATATATTTTTATTTACATTTCAAATGATTTCCTCTTTTCTGGCTTTCCACTCCCTGAAAGTCCCATAAGCCCTCTTCCCTCCTCCTGTTCTCCCCTCCACCACTTCCCATTTGCCTGTTCTGGTATTGACCTATATTGCTACACTGAGTCTTTCCATAACCAGGGGTCACTCCTCCATTCTTCTTGTACCTCATTTGATTCGTGGATTATGATTTGGGTATTCCAATTTTCTAGGTTAATATCCACTTATTAGTGAGTGCATACTATGATTGAACTTTTGAGACTGGGTTATATCACTTAGTGTTATGTTCTCCAGCTCCATCCATTTGTCTAAGAAGTTCATGAATTCACTGTTTCTAATGGCTAAATAGTACTCCATTGTGTATATATACCACATATTTTGTATCCATTCCACATTGAGGGATAGCTGGGTTCTTTCCAGCTTCTGGCTATTATAAATAGGGCTGCTATGAACATAGTGGAGCACGTATCCTTATTACATGCTGGGGAATCCTCTGGGTATATGCCCAAGAGTGGTATAGCAGGATCCTCCCAAAGTGACATGACCAGTTTTCTGAGGAACCGCCAGACTGATCTCCAGAGTGGTTGTACCAATTTGCAACCCCACAAGCAGTGGAGGAGTGATCCTCATTCTCCACATTCTTGCCAACACCTGCGGTCTCCTGAATTTTTAATCTTAACCATTCTGACTAGTGTAAGGTGAAATCTCAGGGTTGTTTTGATTTGCATTTCTCTAATGACTAATGATGTTGAGCATTTTTTAAGATGTTTCTCAGCCATCCAAAGTTCTTCAGGTGAAAATTCTTTGTTTAGCTCTAGACCCCATTTTTAATAGGGTTATTTGGTTTTCTGGGGTTTAACTTCTTGAGTTCTTTGTATATATTGGATATTAGCCCTCTGTCGGATGTAAGATTATTGAAGATCTTTTCCCAGTTTGTTGGTTGCCGATGTGTCCTTTTTATGGTATCCTTTGCCTTACAGAAACTTTGTAATTTTATGTGGTCCTATTTGTCAATTCTTGGTCTTAGAGGATAAGCTATTGGTGTTCTGCTCAGGAACTTTCCCTCTGTACTGATATCCTCAAGGGTCTTCCACAGTTTCTTTTCTATTAGTTTCAGAGTGTCTGGTTTTATGTGGAGATCCTTGATCCATTTGAAGTTGAGTTTATTACAATGAGATAAGGATGGATCAATTCACATTCTTCTCTATGCTGACCTCCAGTTGAACCAGCACCATTTGTTGAAAAGGCTATCATTTTTCCACTGGATGTTTTCAGCTGCTTTGTGGAGGATCAAGTGGCCATAGGTGTGTGAGTTCATTTCTGGATATTCAATTCTATTCCATTGATCCACCTGCCTGTCACTGTACCAATACCATGCAGTTTTTAACACTATTGCTCTGTAGTATTGCTTGAGATCAGGGATAATGATTCCCCCAGAATTTCTTTTGTTGTTGAGAATAGTTTTAGCTATCCTGGGTTTCCGTTGCTCCAGATGAATTTGAGAATTGCTCTTTCTAACTCTATGAAGAACAGAGTTGAGATTTTGATGGGTATTTTGCTGAATCTGTATATTGCTTCTGGCGAAATGGTCATTTTAACTATATTAATCCTCCCAATCCATGAGCATGGGAGATTTTTCCATTTTCTGAGGTCTTCTTCGATTTCCTTCTTCAGAGACTTGAAGTTCTTGTCATACAGACATTTCACTTGTTTGATAAGTATCACACCAAGGTACTTTATATTGTTTGTGGCTATTGTGAAAGGTGTCATTTCCCTAATTTCTTTCTCAGCCTGCTTGTCCTTTGAGTATAGGAAGGCTACTGATTTGCTGGAGTTGGTTTTGTAACTTGCCACTTTGCTGAAGTTGTTTATCAGCTGTAGGAGTTCTCTGGTGGAGTTTTTGTGTCACTTAGGTAGACTATCTGCAAATAGTGATAGTTTGACTTCTTCCTTTTCAATTTGTATCCCTTTGACCTCCTTATGTTGTCTAATTGCCCTAGCTAGTACCTCAAGTACAATATTGAAAAGATAAGGAGAAGGGGGTCAGCCTTGTCTAGTCCCTGAATTTACTGTGATTACTTCAAGTTTCTCTCCATTTAGTTTGATGCTGGCTACCGGTTTGCTGCATATTGCTTTTACTATGTTTAGGTATGCGCCTTGAATTCCTATTCTTTCCACGACTTTTAGCATGAAAGGATGCTGAATTTTGTCAAATGCTTTTTCAGCATCCAATGAAAAGACCACTTGGTTTTTTCCTTTGAGTTTGTTTATGTAGTAGATTGCATTGATGGATTTCCATATATTGAACCATCCTTGCATCCCTGGGATAAAGCCTACTTGATCATGGTGGATGATCATTTTTGATGTGTTCTTGGATTCGGTTGGCAAGAATTTTATTGAGTATTTTTGCATCGATTTTCATAAGGGAAATTGGTCTGAAGTTCTCTTTCTTTGTTGGATCTTTGCGTGGTTTTGGTATCAGAGTAATTGTGGCTTCGTAGAACGATTTGTGTAGTGTTCTTTCTGTTTCTATTTTGTGAAATAGTTTGAAGAGTATTGGTGTTAACTCTTCTTTGAAGGTCTGATAGAATTCTGCACTGAAACCATCTGGTCCTGTGCTTTTTTTGGTCTGAAGGCTTTCTATGACCCCTTCTATTTCTTTAGGGGTTATGGAACTGTTTAGATGATCTATTTGATCCTGATTTAATTTTCGTATTTGGTATCTGTCTAGGAAACTTTCCATTTCCTCCTGATTCTCCAGTTGTGGTGAGTATAGGCTTTTGTAGTAAGATCTGATGATTTTTTGGATTTCCTCAGTTTCTGTTGTTACATCTCCCTTTTCATTTCTAATTTTGTTCATTTGGATCCTGCCTAGGTGCCCTTTGGTCAGTCTTTCTAAGGGTTTATCTATCTTCTTGATTTTCTCAAAGAACCAGCTCCTGGATTTGTTGATTCTTTGTATGGTTCTCTTTGTTTCCACTTGATTGAGTTCAGCCTTGAGTTTGTTGATTTCCTGTCTTCTCCTCCTCCTGGTTGAAAACTTCTTTTTGTTCCAGAGCTTCCATGTGTGCCATTAAACTGCTAGTGTATGCTCTCTCCCATTTCTTTTTGGAGACACTCAGGGCTATGAGTTTTCCTCTAATCACTGCTTTCATTGTGTCCCAAAGGTTTGGGTGTGTTGTGCCTTCATTTTCATTAAATTCTAAAAAGTCTCTGATTTCTTTCTTTACTTCTTCTTTGATCAACGTATCATTGAGTATAGTATTGTTCAGTTTCCATGTGTATGTGGGCTTTCTGTTGTTTTTGTTGCTATTGAAGACCACTCTTACTCCATAGTGATCTGGTAAGAGTCATGGATTAGTTTGATCTTCTTATATTTGTTGAGGTCTGACTTGTGACCAATTATACAGCCAATTTTGGAGAAGGTACCATGAGGCTCAGAAAAAAAGGAATATTCTTTTGCTTTAGGGTGAAATGTACTATAAATATCAGTTAAATCCAATTGATCCAAAGCTTCAATGAGTTTTACTGTGTCCCTGTTTAGTTTCTGTTTTCCTAATCAGTCCATTGAGGAGAGTGTAATGTTGAAGTCACCCACAAATATTGTGTTAGGTAAAATGTGTGCTTTGAGCTTTAGTAAAGTTTCTTTTATGAATGATGGTGCCCTTGCAATTGGTGCATAGATGTTCAGAATTGAGAGTTCTTCGTGGATTTTTCCTTTGACCAGCAAGAAGTTTCCTTCCATGTCTCTTTTGATGACTTGAGGTTGAAAGTCAATTTTATCTGATATTAGAATGGCTATTTCTGCTCGTTCCCTGAGACCATTGGCTTGTAAAATTGTCTTCCTGCCTTTTACTCTAAGGTAGTTTTTGTCTTTGACACTGAGGTGTGTTTCCTGTATGCAGCAAAATATAGGGTCCTGTTTCCTTATCCAGTCTGTTAGTCTATGTCTTTTTATTGGGGAATTGAGGTCATTGATGTTAAGAGAAATTAAGGAATAGTGATTATTAGTTCCTGTCATTTCTGATGTTCTTTTTATATTTGAGTGGTTATCTTCTTTTTGGTTTGATGAAAGAACATTATTATCTTGCTTTTTCCAGGATGTAGTTTCCCCCCTTGTATTGGAGTTTTCCTCCTATTATTCTTTGTAGGGCTGGGTTTGTGGAAAGATATTGTGTAAATTTGGTTTTGTCATGGAATATCTTGGTTTCTCCATCTATTGTGATTGAGAGTTTTGCTGGGTATAGTAGTCTTGGCTGACAATTGTGTTCTCTTAGAGTCTGCATGAGATCTGCCAAGGATTTTCTAGCTTTCATGGTCTCTGGTGAGAAGTCTGGGGTAATTCTGATAGGCCTTCCTTTATATGTTACTTGGCCTTTTTCTCTTACTGACTTCAATATTCTTTGTTTAGTACACTTGGGGTTTTGATTATTATGTGACAGGAGGTATTTCTGCTCTGGTCAAGTCTATTTGGAGTTCTGTAGGCTTCTTGTATATTCATTGGCACCTCTCTCTTTAGGTTAGGGAAGTTTTCTTCCATAATTTTGTTGAAGATATTTGCTGGCCCCTTCAGTTGTAAATCTTCACGCTCATATATACCTGTAATCCTTAGGTTTGGTCTTCTCATTGTGTCCTGGATTTCCTGGATGTTCTGGGTTATAAGCTTTTTTCATTTTGCATTTTCTTTGACGAGTCAATGGTTTCTATGGTATCTTCAGCATCTGAGATTCTTTCTTCCATATCTTGTATTCTGTTGTTGATATTTGCACCTATGGCCTCTGATTTCTTCCCAAGGTTTTCTATCTCCAAAGTTGTCTCCCTTTGTTATTTCTTAGTTGTTTCTACTTCTGTTTTTAGATCCAGGATGGTTTTGCTCAGTTCCTTCATTTCTTTGTGTTTTCCTTTAATTCTTTTTTTTTTTTTTTTTTTTTTTTTTTTTTTTTATTATTCGATATAATTTATTTACATTTCAAATGATTTCCCCTTTTCTAGCCCCCCCACTCCCCGAAAGTCCCGCAAGCCCCCTTCTCTTCCCCTGTCCTCCCACCTACCCCTTCCCACTTCCCCGTTCTGGTTTTGCTGAATACTGTTTCACTGAGTCTTTCCAGAACCAGGGGCCACTCCTCCTTTCTTCTTGTACCTCATTTGATGTGTGGATTATGTTTTGGGTATTCCAGTTTTCTAGGTTAATATCCACTTATTAGTGAGTGCATACCATGATTCACCTTTTGAGTCTGGGTTACCTCACTTAGTATGATATTCTCTAGCTCCATCCATTTGCCTAAGAATTTCATGAATTCATTGTTTCTAATGGCTGAATAGTACTCCATTGTGTAGATATACCACATTTTTTGCATCCACTCTTCTGTTGAGGGATACCTGGGTTCTTTCCAGCATCTGGCAATTACAAATAGGGCTGCTATGAACATAGTAGAACATGTATCCTTATTACATGGTGGGGAGTCTTCTGGGTATATGCCCAGGAGTGGTATAGCAGGATCTTCTGGAAGTAAGGTGCCCAGTTTTCGGAGGAACCGCCAGACTGATTTCCAGAGTGGTTGTTACAATTTGCAACCCCACCAGCAGTGGAGGAGTGTTCCTCTTTCTCCACACCCTCTCCAACACCTGCTGTCTCCTGAATTTTTAATCTTAGCCATTCTGACTGGTGTAAGATGAAATCTTAGGGTTGTTTTGATTTGCATTTCCCTAATGACTAATGAAGTTGAGCATTTTTTAAGATGCTTCTCCGCCATCCGAAGTTCTTCAGGTGAGAATTCTTTGTTTAACTCTGTACCCCATTTTTTAATAGGGTTGTTTGGTTTTCTGGAGTCTAACTTCTTGAGTTCTTTATATATATTGGATATTAGCCCTCTATCTGATGTAGGATTGGTGAAGATCTTTTCCCAATTTGTTGGTTGCCGATTTGTCCTCTTGATGGTGTCCTTTGCCTTACAGAAACTTTGTAATTTTATGAGGTCCCATTTGTCAATTCTTGCTCTTAGAGCATACGCTATTGGTGTTCTGTTCAGAAACTTTCTCCCTGTACCGATGTCCTCAAGGGTCTTCCCCAGTTTTTTTTCTATTAGCTTCAGAGTGTCTGGCTTTATGTGGAGGTCCTTGATCCATTTGGATTTGAGCTTAGTACAAGGAGACAAGGATGGATCAATTCGCATTCTTCTGCATGCTGACCTCCAGTTGAACCAGCACCATTTGTTGAAAAGGCTATCTTTTTTCCATTGGATGTTTTCAGCCTCTTTGTCGAGGATCAAGTGGCCATAGGTGTGTGGGTTCATTTCTGGATCTTCAATCCTGTTCCATTGATCCTCCTGTCTGTCACTGTACCAATACCATGCAGTTTTTAACACTATTGCTCTGTAGTATTGCTTGAGGTCAGGGATACTGATTCCCCCAGATTTCCTTTTGTTGCTGAGAATAGTTTTAGCTATCCTGGGTTTTTTGTTGTTCCAGATGAATTTGATAATTGCTCTTTCTAGCTCTGTGAAGAATTGAGTTGGGATTTTGATGGGTATTGCATTGAATCTGTATAGTGCTTTAGGCAAAATGGCCATTTTAACTATATTGATTCTGCCGATCCATGAGCATGGGAGGTTTTCCCATTTTTTGAGGTCTTCTTCCATTTCCTTCTTCAGAGTCTTGAAGTTCTTGTCATACAGATCTTTCACATGTTTGGTGAGAGTCACCCCAAGATACTTTATACTGTTTGTGGCTATTGTGAAGGGGGTCATTTCCCTAATTTCTTTCTCAGCCTGCTTATCCTTTGAGTATAGGAAGGCCACTGATTTGCTTGAGTTGACTTTATAACCTGCCACTTTGCTGAAGTTGTTTATCAGCTGTAGGAGTTCTCTAGTGGAGTTCTTTGGGTCACTTAGGTAGACGATCATGTCGTCTGCAAATAATGATAGTTTGACTTCTTCCTTTCCAATTTGTATCCCTTTGACCTCCTTATGTTGTCGAATTGCCCGAGCTAGTACCTCAAGTACAATATTGAAAAGATAAGGAGAAAGGGGGCAGCCTTGTCTGGTCCCTGATTTCAGTGGGATTGCTTCAAGTTTCTCTCCATTTAGTTTGATACTGGCTACCGGTTTGCTGTATATTGCTTTTACTATGTTTAGGTATGGGCCTTGAATTCCTGTTCTCTCCAAGACTTTAAGCATGAAGGGATGCTGAATTTTGTCAAATGCTTTTTCAGCATCCAATGAAATGACCATGTGGTTTTGTTCTTTGAGTTTGTTTATGTAGTGGATTGTATTGATGGATTTCCGTATATTGAACCAACCCTGCATTCCTGGGATAAAGCCTACTTGATCATGGTGGATGATCGTTTTGATGTGTTCTTGGATTCGGTTGGCAAGAATTTTATTGAGTATTTTTGCATCGATGTTCATAAGGGAAATTGGTCTGAAGTTCTCTTTCTTTGTTGGATCTTTGTGTGGCTTTGGTATCAGCGTAATTGTGGCTTCGTAGAAGGAATTGGGTAGTGTTCCTTCTGTTTCTATTTTGTGGAATAGTTTGAAGAGTATTGGTGTTAACTCTTCTTTGAAGGTCTGGTAGAATTCTGCACTGAAGCCATCTGGTCCTGTGCTTTTTTTGGTTGGAAGACTTTCTATGACTCCTTCTATTTCTTTAGGCATTATGGGACTGTTTAGATGGTCTAGTTGGTCCTGATTTAATTTTGGTATTTGGTATCTGTCAAGGAAATTGTCCATTTCCTCCAGATTCTCCAGTTGTGTTGAGTATAGGCTCTTGTAGTAGGATCTGATGATTTTTTGGATTTCCTCCGTTTCCGTTGTTATATCTCCCTTTTCATTTCTAAGTTTGTTAATTTGGATACTTTCTCTGTGCCCTTTGGTCATTCTGGCTAAGGGTTTATCTATCTTGTTGATTTTCTCAAAGAACCAGCTCCTGGTATTGTTGATTTTTTGTATGGTTCTCTTTGTTTCTACTTGATTGATTTCGGCCCTGAGTTTGATGATTTCCTGCCTTCTACTCCTCCTGGGCGAAATAGCTTCTTTTTGTTCCAGGGCTTTCAGGTGTGTCATTAAGCTGGTAATGTATGCTCTCTCCATTTTCTTTTTGGAGGCACTCAGGGCTATGAGTTTTCCTCTTAGCACTGCTTTCATTGTGTCCCATAGATTTGGGTATGTTGTGTTTTCATTTTCATTGTGTTCTAAAAAGCCTTTAATTTCTTTCTTTATTTCTTCCTTGACCAAGGTATCATTGAGTAGAGTATTGTTCAGTTTCCACGTGTATGTGGGCTTTCTGTTGTTTCTGTTGCTATTGAAGACCACTTTTACTCCATAGTGATCAGATAGGAGGCATGGGATTAGTTCGATCTTCTTATATTTGTTGAGGTCTGTCTTGTGACCAATTATATGGTCGATTTTGGAGAAGGTACCATGAGGTGCTGAGAAAAAGGTATATTCTTTTGTTTTAGGATAGAATGTTCTATATATATCTGTTAAATCTAATTGGTCCAAAGCTTCAATTAGTTTCATTGTGTCCCTGTTTAGTTTCTGTTTTCCTGATCGGTCCATTGAGGAAAGTGCAGTGTTGAAGTCACCCACAATTATTGTGTTAGGTGCAATGTGTGCTTTTAGTTTTAATAAAGTTTCTTTTACAAAAGAGGGTGCCCTTACATTTGGGGCATAGATGTTCAGGATTGTCAGTTCTTCTTTTTGTATTTTTCCTTTGACCAGCAAGAAGTGTCCCTCAGGGTCTCTTTTGATGACTTTGGGTTGAAAGTCAATTTTATCTGATATTAAAATGGCTACTCCAGCTTGTTTCCTGAGACCATTTGCTTGTAAAATTGTCTTCCAGCCTTTTACTCTAAGGTAGTGTTTGTCTTTGACCCTGAGGTGTGTTTCCTGTAAGCAGCAAAATGTAGGGTCCTGTTTACGTATCCATTCAGTTAGTCTGTGTCTTTTTATTGGGGCATTAAGTCCATTGATGTTAAGAGATATTAAGGAATAGTGATTGTTACTTCCTATCATTTTTGACGTTATTTTTTAAATTTGAATGCTTAACTTCTTTTGGGTTTGATGAAAGGTTACTATCTTGCTTTTTCCAGGGTGAAGTTTCCCTCCTTGTATTGGTGTTGTCCTCCTATTATCCTTTTTAGGGCCGGGTTTGTGGATAGATATTGGGTAAACTTGGTTTTGTCATGAAATATCTTAGTTTCTCCATCTATGGTGATTGAGAGTTTTGCTGGATATAGTAGTTTTGGTTGGCATTTGTGTTCTCTTAGAGTCTGCATGAGATCTGCCCAGGACCTTCTAGCCTTCATAGTCTCAGGTGAAAAGTCTGCTGTGATTCTGATAGGTCTTCCTTTATATGTTACTTGGCCTTTTTCTCTTACTGCCTTTAGTATTCTTTCTTTGTTTAGAACATTTGGTGTTTTGATTATTATGTGACGGGAAGTATTTCTGTTCTGGTCCAGTCTGTTTGGAGTTCTGTAGGCTTCTTGTATATTCATGGGCATCTCTCTCTTTAGGTTAGGGAAGTTTTCTTCCATAATTTTATTGAAGATATTTGCTGGCCCTTTAAGTTGTAAATCTTCACTCTCCTCTATGCCTATAATCCTTAGGTTTGGTCTTCTCATTGTGTCCTGGATTTCCTGGATATTTTGGGTTACAAGCTTTTTGCATTTTGCATTTTCTTTAACTGTTGAGTCCATGGTTTCTATGGAATCTTCAGCATCTGAGATTCTTTCTTCTATCTCTTGTATTCTGTTGTTGATATTTGTATCTCTGTCCCCTGATTTCTTCCCAAGGCTTTCTATCTCCAAAGTTGTCTCCCTTTGAGTTTTCTTAGTTGTTTCTACTTCTGATTTTAGATCCTGGATGGTTTTGCTTAGCTCCTTCACTTGCATGTTTGTGTTTTCCTGTAATTCTTTAAGAGATTTTTGTGTTTTCTCATTCATGAGCTCAGCCTGTTGACCAAAGTTCTCCTGTATTTCTTTAAGAGATTTTTGTGTTTCGTCTTTCATGACCTCAGCCTGTTGAGCAAAGTTCTCCTGTATTTCTTTAAGTGTTTTTTGCATTTCCTCCTTGTTGGCTTTTGTATTCTCCTGGATTTCTTTCAATGATTTTTGTGTTTCCCTTGCAAGGGCTTCTACCTTTTGATCCATTGTCTCCTGAATTTCTTTACGTATGACCTTCATGTGTTCCTGTACCAGCATCATGACCAGTGATTTTAAATCCAAATCTTGTTTTACTGGTGTGATGGGGTATCCAGGACATGTTGGTAGAGGAGAATTGGGTTCAGATGTTGCCATATTGCCTTGATTTCTGTTAGTGACGTTCCTGCGTTTGCCTTTTGCCATCTAGATCTCACTGGTGTTAGTTTATCTTGTCAGTGCTGGACTCACCAGTGCAAGCTGCCCCTTCCCAGTTGGCCTCTGGTGCACAGCTTACCTCCTGCACTGCTTGTAGACAGTGTGCTGCTGCCCAGGCTGTTCAGATCCCAAAGCAGGCACCCGAAGGCTCCCGCTGGGGCCCGCTGGATTCACTGGAGCACACTGACTTCTCCCAGCTGGCCGCCCGGAAGCCCAGCTAGCCACTTGCAGGACTTGGAGATGTAATGCTGCCGCCCAGGCTGATCTGGATCCGGAAGCGGAGAGAGTAGAGCTAAGGCCTTCTGCCTGAGGCCTTGCCCCAGATTGTGTCTGTGGAGCAGATGGAGCCCGTTGCACTCCCCGGGAGTGCCGATGGTGTATGCTACTGTGACCTCCCCTGAGTTCCGCTCACTCCGCTGGGCAGCCGATCTGCCAACCGGGCTATCGCACACAAGGTTAGCCTGGCCGCCCAGTCCCTGAGTCCAGGCAAAAGCCTGTGAGGCCAAGGTCCGAGCAAAGTTCCCCTATGGCTTTGACTGTTAATTGGGTTTGCCAGGTGACTAGGATGGCGGGCGTGTGCGCCGGCGCTCCCTGAAAGCGCCGGGAGAGTCTGCTTTGCTAACAAACACCTGGGCGGGTTGACTCACAGATGGCCCACCAAGCCGCCCAGTTCTTGGGGTCAGTCCTGTGCCTTTTGGGGCCTGGACCCCCGCTTTGTTAGCCTTAGGCTATGCCTGTTACAGGTCTGCCCGCCTGAGCTCTCTGTCGTCCTGCAGGCAAAATGGCGGCGGCGCGCTCGCAGGCCTGGGCAAAAAACCTCCTGGTTGGGTTGGCACCCCGATGGCCCCCCGACCCGCCCAGGGCCTGGGTGCAGGCCAACGCCCGTCGGGCTCAGACCACCGCGGTGTTGGCCTCGGATTATGTTTGTGTACCTCAGTCTGTCCGATTCCTGGAGTACGGAACCAAGATGGATCCTCCTCTCCTGACTGGTGGGAGGCCGAGTTCTGAAGTGGCCTCCGTGCAGGAAAGGCGCCGCACAACTGCAGCTGCTTGCTGTCCGGCTGGTCAGCGAAGGTCAGTGGTCGTGGGCGCAGGGCCTAACTGGTCCCTGTGACGCCTTGGTTCCACTGCTGATGGCCCTTCAGCTGGAGCAGCCACTGCTGCCGCTGCTGCCGCTGCTGCCGCCGCGAGAGTCTACCCTCCTTTAATTCTTTAAGAAATTTTTTGTGTTTTTCCTCTTTCATGACTTCTGCCATTTGACTTACTTTCTCCTGCATTTCTTTAAGGTTTTTTGGGAGGTTTTTTTTTTTTTTTTTTTTTTTTTGCATTTTTTCTTTATTGGCTTCTATCTCTTGAGCCTTGTTCTCCTGAATTTCTTTAAGTGATTTTTGTGTTTCCATTATACAGGTTTCTAACTTAATCATGTTCCCCTATATTTCTTTAAGAGATTCATTTATGTCCTTTTTGTTTTCCTCTAGCAGCATCATGACTAGTGATTTTAAATCCAAATCTTGTTTTTCTGGTGTGTCGGGGTATCTAAGACTTGCTGTTGTTGGAGAATTGGGTTCAGATGTTGCCATATTGCCTATATTTCTGTTATTAGCATTCCTACATTTGCCTTTTGCCATCTTGTTATCTCTGGCGTTAGTTGGTCTTGTTGTCACTGGCTGGTGTTTGAGCCTCCTGTGAGACTGTAAGTTTATTTCAGCAACACTGGATGGCTGGGTATCCCCTGGCACAGCTTGCTGATGTGCTATCCTCCTCTTGGGTGCTCTTGGAGCCCTAGTGTGCCTTGCCCCAGGTTGTCTCTGTGAACCAGGAGATGCCCATTTGCTCCTTCAGGAAGTAATGATGGTGGATGCTGCAGGGACCTTTTGAGAATGCTCTGCCAGGCAGCCGATCCCCCAACTGGGTTGGTGCACAAACAGCTAGCCGAGCTGCTCAGGCCCTAAGTCCAGGCAAAGGCCTGACAGGCTTAGGCCCAAGCAATGTTCGCCTCGGGCTATGTCTGCTAACTGGTTCTGTCTGGTAACCAAGATGGTGCCACGTGCCCCTACAAGTGCTCGGCAGCCTGCCTGGCAGAAAACCTCCTGGTTGGGTTGGCACACAGGTGGCCCACCGAGCTACCCAGGGCCTGGGTGCAGGCCAATGCCTGTCGGGCTTAGACCCCCACGATGTTAGCCTTGAGCTATGCCTGTTAACTGGCTTTGTCTGTTAGAGCACTCTGGCGTCCCATAGCCAAGATGGCATGCGTGCCCCTTGCAAGTGCTGGGACAGTCTGCTGGGTAAACAACATCCTGGCCGTGTTGGCACACAGATGGCCCATTGAGCAGCACAGGACCTGGGTGCAGGCCAACGCCTGTCAGACTTAGACCCCCGTGTTGTCAGCCTAGGACTATGTCTGTGTACCTGGGGCTGTCAGATCCCTCTGGCGTCAGGGAGCCAAGATGGTGGAGAGCCTCTTGCAACTGGATGGTGGGAGGCAGAGGTTTAATGTGGCTTCAGTGCGGTGGAAAATGCTGTAACTCCACCACTGCTCACACCTCGGCTGACCGGCGGTGGCCAGTGGTACCGGGTGCAGGGCCTGCCTGGACCCTGTCGCCTTGGTTCCACTGGTAGTGGCCTTCTCTGCTGGACAAGCTGCTGCTACCACTGCCGCTGCTGCTGCTACCCCAAGATAATTAATTTTAATGGAAATATATATATATAGAGAGAGATTATTTATTTGATGTTATCATTTCACCAACCCTTTTATGCTTTTGCGACCATTCACCACCCCCTAATTATATAAATTCTGCAACAAACAGTGTAGTCAGAGAAGAAAGAGAAGGGAGAACAGCGCACTGTTCAGCTTCCATGTATATATGGGCTTTCTGTTATTTTTGTCACCATTATAGACCAGCTTTAGTCCACAGTGATCTGATAGGATGCATGACATTATTTCAATCTTCTTGTATCTGTTGAGGCCGTTTTAGTGACCAATTATATCACCAGAGAAGTTACCATGAGGCGCTGAGAAGAAGGTATATTCTTTTGATTTAGGATGAAATGTTCTATAGATATCTGTTGAAAACATGTGGTCCATAGCTTCCATTAGTTTCAATGTATCTCGCTTTAGTTTATGTTTCCATAAACATGTGCAGGTATGCGTTCCATGATTATTTTTAGAATGCTTTATATGTACTGGTGTATCAGAACTTCAAGTAAAACAATTATGACAATTAATCTTAATAAGAAAATCATTATAAATGTCATAATGTTGACAAGAAGCCTGGCCTCTTGGCATCAGACTATGCAATCTTTTGTGACTTTTAGATGAGCTAAACATTTTCCATGATGAGATTAGTCCTGTGAGACACAAACCCAGCGGAAAAAGAAGCTTGCTACAACAAAGGAAGACTAAATGTTAGAGAGTATTCAAGGTGTGGAAAATAGAGATGAGTGGCTTCCTGAGTTTTCTGTGCACTCTTGACTGATAGCTACTAGATATGCCTCTTATTCTGAACTACCTAATTATTGTTGCTACTTAAGACTTAGCCTGCTCATCACTTCTGTCACCCGATTTCCAGATATTGGCAATTTGTCATGTTGGTATTTAGTAGCACTCTTATGCTAGTACCTCAGGGAGCCTTATGTCTCTCCTGGCCTAGTAATTGTTCTACTGTGTTAGTTCTCTGATTTGATCTGTTCACCCCCAATACAAGATGAATAGGACATCTGAGCACAAGAAGGCTGTCTATTCTCTACATAATGATTTCATTGATATTTAGCAGAAGCTAAGACAATAATGTGTGTGTATAAATGACATAAATTACTTTTGCTCACTTTCCACATCAAGATACAGCCTGTGTAGGGAAATGAAACTCCAAGAAAGCAAATTTATCTAATACAATTAGTGTGGAACACTTTGGAAAGAAATTACAGGGTGGTCTTTTTATTTTTTATCATACTCCTTTTTACTGCTTGCTAATTTCTTCATAATTTATATTGTTGAGCTAGCTATTCTCCTTGAACAGTTATATCAATAGTGTATATATAAAGTTAATTGTATCTCTCTTACTTTATTAGAAAAAATGGCAAATTTTGGGCAACAAATTTTACTATCAATTCAGTATGTATTGACACATAATAGTTACAATTTCCAGATCAATGATAATATAGATATATCTGAAAATATTTGATTCACCCTTCTAGAAGATAGCAAGTATATTTACATTTTATTTAATTGTAATGTACCATTTTAAAATTGGTTTACCTTGTTAGTGAAATTTCAAGAGTAAAAGGTGAGAGATTAACATTTAAGTTATAAGTAATAGGAGATTCTTTAATAATCACATTTCTACTTAGCAGCAGCTCTAGATAATATTCATTATCAGCCAAGTCCCCTTAGTCATTTTGTAACACTGACAGAATCATTAGTTAAAATTAGACCTCTCATTTTCATATCAGGGGAGGCATCAACATTCGTTTCCATATTAAATATAACAGTTATTCCTACAGCCCAGGATGAGAGAAAGCTTTTTAAATGGATTTAACATGATGGATACAGGATTGTCTGAACATTTACTTAATATAAATTGTGATTATCAACCAAATTACACTTTGAAAGAAAATAGTTCCATCACTATAGCACAGGAACACATTATCAGGTCTACAAAGTTTTACTGTGTGATAATTTTTGTATTTCTACTGAGTTCCACATTTCTATACGTCAACTGGCAAACACATCATATAATTCAAACTACTATAACCATAAAACTAAGTCTTGTCTTCATAAACAAAAGTCTCCAGAACTATCTATCCTTCATACATATATGTGCACACAGAAACATTAATGAAAGTAGTTTTTTTGCCACCAAAATATGGGATCAAAAGAGAGTAGAAGCACATCTAATAAGAAATCAAATAGACCCGTTCTTATTTTCAATTCCAGTTACAAGCTTTCTGAAATATATTTATCTATGAACAAATCCATGGATTTATGACTGAGGGAATATCTTATTTTCACCATCTAATAGAGAAAAAGGCTGAGAAAGGGCAGAATCTTATTCCAAAAAAGCTTCCCTCTTTCAGATTGTTGTGTTCCCAGCAGATGCTAAACTGTCTACTCTCTTTCTCAAGCCACACAAGTTAGTGACTGTCTTCGCTCACCCCACCAAGTATGAGATGTTACTGCCTCAATGAACTTTTACCCAATGCACAGTGATAAAAGTATCAGAGAATTACTTGAAGGAGGAAGAGATTTTATTCTCCTTTGTGAATTCATAGGTGCAGTTCTCATGGTGGTGAGGATATGCTGGAGAAAAGAGTACACGTCAGATCATCCTGGAAACAGAGATGAGTGAACACATGATGGCCCTATGCCAAGAGGAAAACAAGGGAGACACATCCACAGTGACATACTTCCTCTAATCCAATAATACTCTAACCTTTTATCATTTCTCAGTAATGTATCTACTGTGAATCCATGGAGGAATAACCTTTTTACCTGAGATTCCCCCTTGGTCTAATCATTCTGTAAAAGCTATCCCAGGAACCCCAGGAGTGTGTTTTTTAAAATAATCTCTGAGAATTTCAAAATCCAACCAAGTTCACAATGTTGTTCTTTTTTTCTTTTTTCTTTTTTTACACACCTGATTTTAACCCCTCCCCCTGTAGAGGCCCCTAAACTGCCTCTGATCCCATTCTTTCTTTCTTCCAAACCTCCCGTCTCCACAAGGATGCCCCTGCTCCCCAACCTCTACCTCACCTGACCTCTAAACTCCCTGGGGCCAAAAGTCCCTTGAGGATTAGGTGAATCATCTCTGGACAGTCATGTGAAGTATATGTGTTGGGTGCCCATATCAGCTGGTGTATGCTGCCTGTTTGGTAGTCCAGTGTTTGATAGATCTCAGGGTTCCAGATTAATTGAACCTGCTGGTCCTACTTCAGGGGTGCTCTTCTCCTCAGCTTCTTTCTGCCTTTCTCTAATTAAACCACAGAGATGAGCAGCTGCTGTCCATGTGTTGGATGCAGATATCTGCATCTGACTCTTTCAGCTACTTGTTGTGTCCTCCGCAGCACGGTCATGCTAGGTCGCTTTTTGTGAGTACTCCATAGATTCAGTAATAGTGTCAGGCTTTGTGACCTCCCCTAGAGCTAGATCCTCCTTTGGACCTGTTGCTGGACCTTCTTTGTCTCAGAATCCTCTCCATTTCTATCCCTGCATTTCTTTCAGACAGGAGCAATTATGGGTCAGAATTTTGACTGAGGCATGGTAACCACCTCCCTCATTTGATGATGTCTTATTTCTGGAGGTAGGCTATATAAATTTCCTCTCACTACTGTCAGGCATTTCATCTAAGGTCCCTCCCTTTGAGTCCTGAGAGCCTCTCTATTCCCAGGTCACTGGTGCATTCTGGAGGGTCCCCCCACCAAGTTCCATGAGGTTGTTTGTTTCAAATTTTTCAGGGTTTTAACATGACCTAAGAATGCTAACATTTTTATCACATGCCTTAGGAAAAACAAAGCCTTTTTCTTTCGTGAAATTTTCTGTATCTTGGAATTATTTGTAATAAAATAAATAACAATGTATTTTATATCACATATAACAGCTAATATGATCTGAATACTCCTCAAAGAGTATATTAAGATATTCAATCCTTACAGTAATGTGAAGAGGTAGGATCCATTATAATATCTTCTATATAGATCAAGAAACTGAGAAAGAGAAATTAAGTAGCTTCGCAGTTATATTTCTAGGAAGTGATGGAATTGTGTGATATACAAAGGTATTCATGTGATAAAAATGTTAGCATTCTTAGGTCCTGTTATTATGTATACCTAGGTTCCTCCGTATATTTTTATATAACTAATTTCTATTTTAAAGTATTTTGTGCTTTTTATTTATTTTCTGTACATGCATTTGTGCATGTGTGTTCCATGAAACACTGGAAGAATTCAGAGGACAACTTGTTGGAGTCAGTTCTCCAACTGATTCCATGATCATAAATCTCTATGATGTGGATTCTGAGGATCCCATTTAAGTTATCAGGCCACCCAACATGTGTGATATAAAAAAATAAATATATTGCTTTTTGAAGATAAGGAGTCTCCTACATAAATCAGATTCAACCATCAAACTCAAAATTAATAGTCATATACTAGCCCATTTGAAGTAATTCAGTCTATTGATTTTTTTCATGAAATTTTGTTTTTGATTTATTTTTTGAGATAATTACATCATTTCTCTCATCTATTTTCTCCATCCAAACCTGACTATGTACTCACCATGATCTCTTTAAATCCATGACTTCAATTTTCTTCAATTGTCAACATGTGTGTGGATATATGTATATACACACATAAATGCAATCTATGCAGTATATATAATGTTACCTGCATGCATATGTTTTAGAGACTAAATAAATAAATAGTAAATGTCAAACAGTGATCCTTTAACTTCTAATAGGTTCATCAAAAGATACTCAGCATCATTAATCACTAGAGAAACCCATATCAAAATAACTGTGATACCTCACTTCTGCCTTCATAAAGACAATATAAAATAGGTGTTAAGCATGTTTGTGTGTATGTGCGCATATGTGTGTTTGTGTGTGTGTGTGTGTGTACTTGTGTCACAGTAGCCACTAGAACCGTTTCTCCACAAATAGCCAAAGAAATCTTTGAGATGGCTATATGTCTGCAGCACATTTCCATAATCCAGTAATGAAAGAACTTGTGCTCATTACCAGATGGATGGATAAAATGGAGATGCATGTGTGCCACAGATACTATCTCTATCAAAACATAGAAGGAAATCCTCTCACTTGCCAACAAATATAGGTGGTCCCTATGTTTGCTAAGTGAAATAAACCAGGCATAGAAATACAGGTTCCACTTACTCTCACTCCTTTATGCAATCTAAAGAATGGTCTCATATATGTTGAGAGGAGAATGTTAATTACCCGAGGGTGGGAAGGGATTGGAGAGGGATGGGGAGATCTTGATCAGTGGACGGTGAGTTACAGGTGGCAGGAACACAAGCTCTAGGTGCTGTAGGATGCAAGGTTGGCTACAGGAGGCAATACCATACAGCATATTTCAGACAAAGAGAAGGAAATGAAAGATTTTTGAAAGCTTCACTGTAAAGAAATATTAAGTGTTTTGGTTGATAGATATTTGCAAGAGAACCCATTACTATGTTTAGTTTTTATCTTTTATGTATCCATTACAGTAAAGGATAAACATGAATAAGTAAATACTAATTTGTCTTGGGCTATCCCTTAGGCGATAGCTTGCATTATAAATATGTTCATACTCTGAAAAACCCTGACAGAAATTTTTCAGAATCATCTTACAAGAACAAAAGAAAACACCCTCATTGTTCTTCTACTCTTTCTATTTGTATTTTTTCTCTTTTAGGAACATATTTTTATTGATTATTTTATTTATTTACATGTCAAATGTTGCCCACCTTCCCAGTCTCCCCTTCACAAACTCCCATCCTATCCCTGTCCCGTTTGCCTCTAATAGGTTACTCCCCATCCACTCACCCACTCCCTCCTCAGTGCTCTAGCATCTTCCTTCTCTGGGGGCATCAAGCTTCCACAGGACCAAGTGGCTCCTCTCCCATTGATGTAAGATAAGGCAGTCCTCTGCTACATATTCAGCAGGAGCCATAGACCTGCCCATGTATATTCTTCAGCTGGTGGTTTAGTCCCTGGGAGCTCTGTGGGGTATGGTTAGTTGATATCATTGTTCTTCCTATGGGGTTGCAGTCCCCTTCAGCTCCTTCAGTCCTTCCATAATTCTAGTGTTGGGCTCTATGGGCTCAGTCCAGTGGTTAGCTGTGGCTGCATCGTATTGTTCAGGTGCTGGAAAAGAATCTCAGAGAACAGCCATATTTGACTCCCATCTGCAAGCAGTTCTTGGCATCAGCAATAGTGTCGAGTTTAATGTCTGCGGATGGGATGGATCCATAGTTGAGGTGGTGTCTGGATGGCCTTTCCTTCAGTCTCTGCTCCATTTTTTGTCCCTGCATTTCTGTTAGAATGGAATAATCCTGGGTTAAAATTTTTGAGATGGGTGAGTGGCCACTTTTCTCAACTGGGGGCCATGCCTATCTACTAAATGTGGTCTCTAGAGGTTCTATCTCGCTCTGTCGGGTATTTCAGCTAATGTTATCTCCATTGGGTCTTATAATTGCACTTATTGATTCTTGCTAAATGAACACTGAATAATCATTGTTTTTACTCTCACAATTTATATCAAGAATTAAAAATGTTTAGTAAATAAAATATATAAAATTGGAGTGATTTTGTCTTATTTACCTAAAGTATAAGTTTGTATCTGATGTTTCACTTTTCATACTCTCATTGTTTATATCAGAAATTAACATTCAAAGACTAGTGGGTCTGGTTTGTTATAATTGCAAATTTTATGAGCTTTAGGCTTATTAGCATTAATTCTTATTTTATTGTTTCTATACTTTAACAAATTAAATTGACTCCTTAAAAGTTTTGCCTTCTTCCTTTTAACTCTACTTTTCTTAGTTCTAATTTACTTTGTATTTATTGCTTATTAAATAATTTAAAATGAAGTGTAATTATAATCATCATAAAAAAATGGTACAATTTCCTCCTAAGGATGTACAACAAAAATACACAGTTACTTAATATAAATGAAGATTATCAAATGAAAACTTCTAGATTTAAAATATTACTTTACTTTTACAATCCTTAAAGTAAATACTAATATTAAAGTACATATCATAATTCAATTTTAAATAAAAGTTACTTAAATGAAACTAGGATTTAAATTTTGGTTGGAAATTTTAACTAATATAATTTTTAGAAAAGTAAAGATATTTTCAGTGCTGTAGTTTAACAGTCATCCATTGGAAAAATAAATAATCAACATCTAAATTTTATACTAGAGATATTAGTTTTTCTGCATCCCAAAATATTATCCAAATACCAGATAACAGAGTTATAATTATTATGTTCATTTTTGTTCTTACTTTGAATTGTAAAAGAAAACTCAATGAAAATATCAACATAAAATGTGTATTCAAGACAATTAGAAATATTTATTAAGAAAAATCTCTTATTATGTAGTTGAAAATAATAATAGATATTTATTCAGGAGTTGAGGGGATTAGTTATGAAATGGGTATTCCAGCCATTCTGGTCAGCTATAAACACCCAGGCCAGAATGATGAGTGGTCTTAATTTTCTATAAGGAAAAAAAATCATTGTGGTTATCAAATGTCCAGTCAACAGAGGAGCCCTTTTTCTCCCTAGCAAAAAAACAAAAAACCAAAAAACACAATTCAGTAATATATCAAATTTTAAAGATAATTAAAAATATCTGTTGGCACAGGAAGGTCATGATAATATTTTGTTGGCAGAACAATTAATTTGTTATATACATGCACAATATAATTTATATATAATTTTAAGCAGTGTGTTTGAATGTATTTTGAATTAACACATATGATATAGACTAATGGATACATGTGAACATAAGTATTATCTTTACTGGAGATGAGGAATAGTAGTTAAGAATAATCAAAAAATTTGAGTTGTATCTACAATACATAAATTTGTAAAAGGAGAATAAATTATTCATTGAAATAATTAACATTCAAATATTTCTTTTCAAAATGAAATGTGGTATAAATCTTTCAACTAGCAAGCTTGACAATATAAATGGTATATTCTGCATGGGTGTGATATAAATCTCCCTGCGGTTACACACTTTCTCATTCTTAGTGCTATCTGTTTTTTTTTTCTTATTGAGGTCACACCACATTTCACTATAGCGACTTAGGCAAAGAAGGGTCTGTTTTGACTCAAGTTCCAAGATATAGGCATCATGTGCAAGGAAACACTGCAGTGAAAGATGAGCAGTGAGGGCAAGAGCATTTGGCAGCTGGTCACATTGTGCCGCCAGTCAGGAAGCAGAGGGAAATGAATGGTGCTGCTCAGTGTGCCTTAACCTTTCTTTCCCAAATGGAGGTGGAATATTCACTCTAGAACCCAGTCCACAATAGGGCGCTCCTCAGAGGAATGTCTTCAAGATCACTGCACATCGATCCAAGTTGACAGATCACAGCTACCCCATAACTAGCTGACCTTTTAAGTTTAGATACATTTGGAAATTATCTTTAATTATGCCATGAGACTGAGATCTGAGAAGCTACCTGATCTTCCTTTTATAATTCATAAATCTTTTTTTTAATGGATAAAACTTCACAAACATCCATGCTGTGCACCAACAGCTCTGTTAATTTTTTTCTGCCTGATGATTTAAGGTTAAATTGCAGAAAACATGAGTTTTGAACATTACATTAGGGATCTAGGAGGGTTGCTACACATGGTAAATGTTTGTAAAAAAACCCCGAGTAGAAAATGAAAAACTGAAAAAAAAGGTCAAGAATTAATAAATATGAAAACATTGTATCCATTCCTCCACTGAGGGACATCTGGGTTCTTTCCAGCTTCTGGCTATTATAAATAATGCTGCTATGAACATATTGGAGCACGTATCCTTATTGCATGCAGGGGAATCCTCTAGGTATATGCCCAGGAGTGTGGGATAGCAGGGTCCTCCAGAAGTGTCATGCCCAGTTTTCTGAGGAACCGCCAGACTGATTTCCAGAGTGGTTGTACCAACTTGCAATCCCACCAGCAGTGGAAGAGTGTTTCTCTTTCTCCACATCCTCATCAATACCTGCTGTCTCCTAAGTTTTTAATCTTAGCCATTCTGGCTGGTGTGAGAAATCTCAGGGTTGTTTTGATTTGCATTTCCCTAATGATTAATGATGTTGAACATTTCTTAAGGTGCTTCTCAGCCATTCAAAATTCTTCAAGTGAAAATTCTTTGTTTAGCTCTATATTTACACAATGGAAATTTACTACTCAGCAATTAAAAACAATGAATTCATGAAATTCTTAGGCAAATGGTTAGAAGTGGAAAATATCATCCTAAGTGAGGTAGCCCATTCACAAAAGAACACACATGGAATGCAATCACTGATAAGTGGATATTAGCCCAGAAGCTCTGAATACCCAAGAATACAATTCACATATCAAATCATTCCCAAGAAGAAGGAAGGAGGGGGCCCTGGTTCTGGAAAGGCTTGATGCAGCAATGTAGGGGATTGCTAGGACAGAGAAGTGGGAAGAGGTTAATTGGGGAACGGGCAGAGGGAAAGGGCTTATAGAACTTATGAGGAGGGGGAATCAGGAAAGTGGAAATCATTTGGAATGTAAAAAAAGAGTATAGAAGAAAAACGTTAAGAAAACAGAAAGAAAACTTTGGAAATAGGCAAATGAAAAACCAGCACACAGAGTAGGCATCCAACAAAATAACATTGAACTGGTCTAGTTTGAGGGGAACAAAATCAAAAGGTAAATATTTATCTCTTATGTTTTAGTTGAGCTGGATTCACTCTTGAGGGGGAAGAAAACTGAACAAGTGTTTATTTTATGCACTAACTCAGGTGCGACAGCGCCTTCCAAGTTTAACAGAAAATATTTCCAGATAAAGGTTGAGTTTTGAAAAATAGTAAAGAAATAAGAAAAAATTTCATGCAAGAAGAAACAGAGAGGCACATTTGATGGATATTTCAAACCTTCTGTGTGTCCAGACAAAACAACCTTTGTTGATGTGCTGATGTTGCTACTGCTGCAAATAGTAAACCAGGTATATCAACCCCTCTCCCACTTCCAGATTCTGGGAATGGGAGCAGTTTTCTGTTCACTATGGCAACACTCAAGCAGCTTACAAATAAGCCAATACCAAGATTCAGTATGGTTTCTCAAATCTCAGAGAACCTTGTTTTAATTACAAATAATTACTATACAAAATATAATATAAAACCAGTCTTTAACTATGGCCAAAGTTGATAAAACACTTCCAATTATTCAAATGTTTCCATCACCTAATTCTTACCCACTGGAGTTCTTTATTTATTTCCCTAAAAAAAAATGTCTGCTTGTTCCTCATTTTAGTATCTTTGCCTATATTTCCAGACCCAGTGCCCTGTATCTTTCTTTCTCACTTCAGATACTGATTTCAAGGTTACCCTAACATCTCATGTCAACAGTGTGAATTCCAAGTGGCAATTTTTAGGTTCAGTGAAAACAGTAACAGACTTCAAAGAGGCGATGTGAAAGATAGCCTGAATACCTTCTAAAAATTGCTACCATGGATAACCTTGTGCCAAGCTCTAGGAAAAAAATTTATCATATATAAACAAATCATACCACTAATATGATTATAAAAATGATCTTGCACCCATGTATGCAGTAAAGGAGAATGACTTCAGGTTTTTTTTTTTAAATAATAGGCTATTTTGAAGAGAGAAAGACAGATTATAAGAAATCACTAAACAGATGTTGTCTCTGCAAAGCCTGCAGAGACAGAAAAGCATTAAAAGAGAAAAGGAAAAAAAAAAGATGGGAGCAGTCTTCCCTGCTCCCCAGCTAGGTCTGGAAAGCAAAACTCATCTACAGCAAAACCCATACACCTCATGTAAAAGGAGAGTACTACTCCTAGAAAATGTCCCAAAAGTGCTGGTGAGATATTGCATGAGAGGGGTGACAGGTCATCTCTGGAAAAGGAATCTACTTTGTCATTCTCCATATTTCAGAGAGATATAAATATCCCCTGTGTGAAGAAGACAACCATTGTTTAAAAGTACATCTTCAAATATTGTTCCAGACTACTCTGGAGACCTGAAAAATGGGAAGAGTTCCAAGTCAGGGAAGCTAAGGGCATCTTTCCAGTCTCAGAACAAAGGACGATATTGAGTGCAGTAACAAGGGAGAAGAGCAAATGCTGACCATCAGGTGTAGAAGGGCAGGGCTTTGGAGACATGGTGGTCAGTTGCTATACTCACTGTGACAAAGAAGATCACCTGAGAATAAGGTCCCATATCAGCAAGTGACTAGCTCTACAGGGCTCAGGTTGGATTAAAAATAATATCTAATTATTTCTGTTTTTAGGAGATACTTCGGCAAAGACACATACTGGCTGAAAGGAAAATGATGCAAATCTATACAGTAAGTCAGTAAATACTGACTTCAATCCAAATTTCAACAGCAAATATCAAGTCAAAATTAGCTAAAAGAGACAAAGATGCTCAATACATATTAATGCATACACACTGGTACTTCCAAATTCACAAAAAAAAAAAAAAACAAATAACAAAATACTACTGGTCAGAAAGAAACAGATTACTATAAATACATTATTAGGGGGTGAACTAAGAATCCCACTCTTATCAATAGATAAATGATGCACACAAGATTTAACTAAGAAAATTTAGAGGTAAACTGTACAATTGATCAAATAAACTTAGAACAGATACATAAAATATCCTAAATCTGCTTTATCTACATATCTTCCTACCAGCCTATGAAACTTTCATTAAAATAAATTACATACGAGGCCATGGTTTAATTTAGGGTTTATATTGCTGCATTGAAACACCAAGACTAAAAAAGGGAAGACAGAGAGTAAAGGGTTTGTTTGGTTTATACAACCATATTGCTGTTCGTTATTGAGAGAAATAAGGATAGGAACTCAAACGGCAGGAATGTAGAGGCAGGAGCTGATGCAGTGTGTGGAGGAATGCTGCTGACTGAATTGCTCCCATGACTTGTCCAATCGACTTTCTTGTAGAACTCAGGACTACCAGCCCAGGGATGTCACCATTCACAACTTTCTGGGACCTCTTCCATCAAACACTAATTAAAAACATGCCCTAAGAGTCAGATCTCACAGAGGCAAGTTCTCGATTGAGGCTCTCTCCTTTTAGATAAGTTTAGTTTGTGTGTCACGTTAATATCAGTGCTGCCATAACAAAACAAGAACAATAACCAAACTTAATTTATTATTTATTATTAGGTAATAATGCAACAAAGCAAGTAATATAAAAAGTCTATATAAATATGGGTGGATTTTACACTTTTGATTATTGAGCCATTGATAAAATCAAGATGGATATTATGAAATGCCTAGAATCAAATGAAAATGAAGAGTCAACTTATTAAAACCTTGGGAATGCAGCAAAGGTATAGTGAGAGTTTTGATTTCTTTAAAATAAAGTTAAATTATATGAATATGTTTGTGGTTTTGCCCCAGGCATGGGATATGGGCTGCTTCAGTTTGTCCATAGTCATTAACTATGATTGTCTCATGCTCTAGATGGTGCATGGTTCTTAACAGTTGCAGATAGTTTAATTCTGGGCACTCTGGAAAGGGTATTAATATGAGAGTCTCGAGAGGGCCTGTGTTGCTTGCTGCTCCCCTGTCCTGCTCCCCTCACTGCTGTAGCTGGATTGCTGGATTGTTGGATTGCTGGATTGCTGGATTGCTGGATTGCTGGATTGCTGGATTGCTGGATTGCTGGATTGCTGGATTGCTGGATTGCTGGATTGCTAGACAGTTGGATTGCTGCTAGATATTTTGACAGTTAAGATTGGACTTACCTCAAGAATAATGTCCCTAATCAGAAGGAAGTGGTCTATTTTGTTGGGCAAAAGAAGTCTACATCCCCTTTCCCCTCTAACCTTTCTCTCCTACCTAATGTTGGGGAATTGTAAGGGATTGGGGTGGAATAAGGGTTGGAATGGAGTTAAAGATAAAAGAACCCAATAAAATAGCTAGAAAACACAACACATAGGTAATTTTGATGGCAGTGCAAAACACTGAGTGATTAAATTTAATAATCATGATCTCAATAGCATGATTGCTTAAACAAAATCTAGAAGATCTCAACAACAGCCCACATTACAATGTAGATGAGGAAAATCTCATGTAGCCCCACCCCTACATGTAGAGGTGCAAGCAAGTACGAATGGCTAAGACTGGGAAAATTAGGCTTCCTCGGGGATAACCACCCTAGTTAGATGTCTCCTTTAGAGTGGTAAGCTATAAAACATCTACAAGAAGTCAAAACTGAAAGGAATCAGCAGTTGTGATTATATGCTGATTAGTTTATACATATATACAATAACAAGGTTAAGATGAGAAGGTCAAAACTTTGGAAGGTGGTGGTTTGTAATGGGAAAGGTAAGGAGGGAGAAAAGAAGTCAAGAAATTATGTGTTGGCATATGTGACAGTGCACTGTGTAAAGATTATCTTTGTATTATTCAAATGTTGATTTCTCTGCCCACCCCCATCTGGTTGAAATGTGAGCATGGCATTGTGATGTTTATTCTATGAATCTTGTGTCTCAGTGTTGTGTAAACATTGCTCCCATTTATTCTCTAATTTGTCAATAAAAGATGGCCAGTCAATGACTGAGCAGAAGAGAGGATTGGATTTCCTGGTGGCCCCTCCAGCCAAAGGAGGGGAAAGAGAGAAAAGGAAGAGAATTTGTTCATGAGGTTCATGAACCACCATGGGAACACAGCTTTAGCAGAGACAGCCATTCTAAGACTAAAATGAAAGTATCTCAGGGATTTTGGCAGGTAGGTAGCCTAATTAGTTTAAGGATTAGGATACCTTAATAACTGTTCACTATTATGCCATAAATCTTGAGTAATAAATCTTGTATAATTTTTCTCATATATTCAGGAGCTTGTCAAAACGAAAAAAAAATGTTACTTTTAAAACTACACTAACAATTTTGTGATCATATTTTAATGAAATAAAAACAAATTAAGAGAGAACTCGGCTTCCCGCCAGTCAGGAGAGACTCACCTCCATCTTGATTCCGGGCTCCAGAGATCGGACAGACTGAGGTACACAAACATAATCCTAGGCCCAACACCGCAGGGGTCTGTGCCTGACGGGCGTTGGCCTGCACCCAGGCCCTGGGCTGTTCGAGTGGCCATCGGGGCGCCAACCCAGCCAGGAGTCTTTTTTGCCCTGGTCGGCGCACGCGCCGCCATTTTGCCTACAGGACCCAGAGTGCTCGGGAGGGCAGAGACGGCTAACAAGCGTAGCCTGAGGCTAACAAAACAGGGGTCTAGGCCCCAAAAGGCACAGGACTGACCCCAAGAACTGAGCGGCTTGGTGGGCCATCTGTGTGTCAACCCGCCCAGGAGGTTATTAGCACAACAGACTCTCCCGGTGCTTTCGGGGAGCGCGGACGCGCACGCCCGCCATCCGGGTCACCTGGCGGACCCAAATAACAGTCATAGCCCTAGGGGAACTTTGCTCGGACCTTGGCCTCCCAGGCTTTTGCCTGGACTCAGGGCCTGGGCGACAAGGCTAACCTAGTGTGCGGCAGCACGGTTGGGGAAATCGGCTGCCCAGCGAAGTGAGCGGAACACAGGGGAGGTCACAGCAGCATACACCTTCGGAGCTCCCTGGGGGTGCACACGGGTTCCATCTGGTCCACAGACACAATCTGGGGCAAGGCCTCAGGCAGAAGCCCTCAGGTCAACTCTCTCCGCTTCAGATCAGCCTGGGTGGCCGCACCACATCTCCAGGTCCCTCAAGAGGCTAGTGGGGGCTTCCGGGCGGCCAGCTGGGAGATGTCGGTGTGCTCCAATAAATCCTGCGGGCCCCAGCGGGAGCCTTCAGGTGACTGCTTCGGGATCAGAACAGCCTGGACAACAGCACCCTGTCTACAGGCAGTGCAGGGTGTAAGCTGTGCACCAGAGGCCAACGGGGAAGGGGTAGCTTGCACTGGTGAGTCCAGCACTGACAAGACCAAGTAACACCAGTGAGAGCTAGATGGCAAAAGGCAAACGCAGGAACGTCACTAACAGAAATCAAGGCAATATGGCAACATCTGAACCCAATTCTCCTCTACCAGCAAGTCCTGGATACCCCATCACACCAGTAAAACAAGATTTGGATTTAAAGTCACTGGTTATGATGCTGGTACAGGAACACATGAAGGACATTCAGGAGAAAATGGATCAAAAGTTAGAAGCCCTTGCAAGGGAAACACAAAAATCATTGAAAGAAATCCAGGAGAATACAAAGGCCAACAAGGAGGAAATGCAAAAAACACTTAAAGAAATACAGGAGAACTTTGGTCAACAGGCTGAGGTCATGAAAGACGAAACACAAAAATCTCTTAAAGAAATAGAGGAGGACTTTGGTCAACAGGCTGAGGTCATGAAAGAAAAAACACAAAAATCTCTTAAAGAATTACAGGAAAGCACAAACAAGCAAGTGAAGGAGCTAAGCAAAACCATCCAGGATCTAAAATCAGAAGTAGAAACAACTAAGAAAACTCAAAAGGAGACAACTTTGGAGATAGAAAGCCTTGGGAAGAAATCAGGGGACAGAGATGCAAATATCAACAACAGAATACAAGAAATAGAAGAAAGAATCTCAGATGCTGAAGATTCCATAGAAACCATGGACTCAACAGTTAAAGAAAATGCAAAATGCAAAAAGCTTGTAACCCAAAATATCCAGGAAATCCAGGACACAATGAGAAGACCAAACCTAAGGATTATAGGTATAGATGAGAGTGAAGATTTACAACTTAAAGGGACAGCAAATATCTTCAATAAAATTATGGAAGAAAACTTCCCTAACCTAAAGAGAGAGATGCCCATGAATATACAAGAAGCCTACAGAACTCCAAACAGACTGGACCAGAACAGAAATACTTCCCGTCACATAATAATCAAAACACCAAATGTTCTAATCAAAGAAAGAATATTAAAGGCAGTAAGAGAAAAAGGCCAAGTAACATATAAAGGAAGACCTATCAGAATCACAGCAGACTTTTCACCTGAGACTATGAAGGCTAGAAAGTCCTGGGCAGATCTCATGCAGACTCTAAGAGAACACAAATGCCAACCAAAACTACTATATCCAGCAAAACTCTCAATCACCATAGATGGAGAAACTAAGATATTTCACGACAAAACCAAGTTTACCCAATATCTATCCACAAACCCAGCCCTAAAAAGGATAATAGGAGGACAACACCAATACGAGGAGGGAAACTTCACCCTGAAAAAAGCAAGATAGTAACCTTTCATCAAACCCAAAAGAAGTTAAGCAGTCAAATTTAAAAAATAACGTCAAAAATGATAGGAAGTAACAATCACTATTCCGTAATATCTCTTAACATCAATGGACTCAATGCCCCAATAAAAAGACACAGACTAACTGACTGGATACATAAACAGGACCCTACATTTTGCTGCTTACAGGAAACACACCTCAGGGTCAAAGACAAACACTACCTTAGAGTAAAAGGCTGGAAGACAATTTTACAAGCAAATGGTCTCAGGAAACAAGCTGGAGTAGCCATTTTAATATCAGATAAAATGGACTTTCAACCCAAAGTCATCAAAAGAGACTCTGAGGGACACTTCTTGCTGGTCAAAGAAAAATACAAGAAGAACTCTCAATCCTGAACATCTATGCTCCAAATGCAAGGGCACCCTCTTTCATAAAAGAAACTTTATTAAAACTCAAAGCACACATTGCACCTAACACAATAATTGTGGGTGACTTCAACACTGCACTTTCCTCAATGGACCGATCAGGAAAACAGAAACTAAACAAGGACACAATGAAACTAATTGAAGCTTTGGACCAATTAGATTTAACTGATATATATAGAACATTCTATCCTAAAACAAAAGAATATACCTTTTTTTCAGCACCTCATGGTACCTTCTCCAAAATCGACCATATAATTGGTCACAAGACAGACCTCAACAAATATAAGAAGATAGAACTAATCCCATGCCTCCTATCTGATCACTATGGAATAAAAGTGGTCTTCAATAGCAACAGAAACAACAGAAAACCCACATACACGTGGAAATTGAACAATACTCTACTCAATGATACCTTGGTCAAGGAAGAAATAAAGAAAGAAATTAAAGACTTTTTAGAACACAATGAAAATGAAAACACAACATACCCAAATCTATGGGACACAATGAAAGCAGTGCTAAGAGGAAAACTCATAGCCCTGAGTGCCTCCAAAAAGAAAATGGAGAGAGCATACATTACCAACTTAATGACACACCTGAAAGCCCTAGAACAAAAAGAAGCCATTTCACCCAGGAGGAGTAGAAGGCAGGAAATCATCAAACTCAGGGCCGAAATCAATCAAGTAGAAACAAAGAGAACCATACAAAAAATCAACAAAACCAGGAGCTGGTTCTTTGAGAAAATCAACAAGATAGATAAACCCTTAGCCAGACTGACCAAAGGGCACAGAGAAAGTATCCAAATTAACAAACTTAGAAATGAAAAGGGAGACATAACAACGGAAACTGAGGAAATCCAAAAAATCATCAGATCCTACTACAAGAGCCTGTACTCACCACAACTGAAGAATCTGGAGGAAATGGACAATTTCCTTGACAGATACCAAATACCAAAATTAAATCAGGACCAACTAGACCATCTGAACACTCCCATAAAGCCTAAAGAAATAGAAGGAGTCATAGAAAGTCTTCCAACCAAAAAAAGCACAGGACCAGATGGTTTCAGTGCAGAATTCTATCAGACCTTCAAAGAAGAGTTAACACCAATACTCTTCAAACTATTCCACAAAATAGAAACAGAAGGAAAACTACCCAATTCCTTCTACGAAGCCACAATTACGCTGATACCAAAGCAACACAAAGATCCAAAAAAGAAAGAGAACTTCAGACCAATTTCCCTTATGAACATCGATGCAAAAATACTCAATAAAATTCTTGCCAACCGAATCCAAGAACACATCAAAACGATCATCCACCATGATCAAGTAGGCTTTATCCCGGGAATGCAGGGTTGGTTCAATATACGGAAATCCATCAATACAATCCACTACATAAACAAACTCAAAGAACAAAACCACATGGTCATTTCATTGGATGCTGAAAAAGCATTTGACAAAATTCAGCATCCTTTCATGCTTAAAGTCTTGGAGAGAACAGGAATTCAAGGCCCATACCTAAACATAGTAAAAGCAATATACAGCAAACCGGTAGCCAGCATCAAACTAAATGGAGAGAAACTTGAAGCAATCCCACTGAAATCAGGGACCAGACAAGGCTGCCCCCTTTCTCCTTATCTTTTCAATATTGTACTTGAGGTACTAGCTTGGGCAATTCGACAACATAAGGAGGTCAAAGGGATACAAATTGGAAAGGTGGAAGTCAAACTATCATTATTTGCAGACGACATGATAGTCTACCTAAGTGACCCAAAAAACTCCACTAGAGAGCTCCTACAGCTGATAAACAACTTCAGCAAAGTGGCAGGTTATAAAATCAACTCAAGCAAATCAGTGGCCTTCCTATACTCAAAGGATAAGCAGGCTGAGAAAGAAATTAGGGAAATGACCCCCTTCACAATAGCCACAAACAGTATAAAGTATCTTGGGGTGACTCTTACCAAATATGTGAAAGATCTGTATGACAAGAACTTCAAGACTCTGAAGAAGGAAATGGAAGAAGACCTCAAAAAATGGGAAAACCTCCCATGCTCATGGATCGGTAGAATCAATATAGTTAAAATGGCCATTTTGCCTAAAGCACTATACAGATTCAATGCAATACCCATCAAAATCCCAACTCAATTCTTCACAGAGTTAGAAAGAGCAATTATCAAATTCATCTGGAACAACAAAAAACCCAGGATAGCTAAAACTATTCTTAGCATCAAAAGAAAATCTGGGGGAATCAGTATCCCTGACCTCAAGCAATACTACAGAGCAATAGTGTTAAAAACTGCATGGTATTGGTACAGTGACAGGCAGGAGGATCAATGGAACAGGATTGAAGATCCAGAAATGAACCCACACACCTATGGCCACTTGATCCTCGACAAAGAGGCTGAAAACATCCAATGGAAAAAAGATAGCCTTTTCAACAAATGGTGCTGGTTCAACTGGAGGTCAGCATGCAGAAGAATGCGAATTGATCCATCCTTGTCTCCTTGTACTAAGCTCAAATCCAAATGGATCAAGGACCTCCACATAAAGCCAGACACTCTGAAGCTAATAGAAAAGAAACTGGGGAAGACCCTTGAGGACATCGGTACAGAGAGAAAGTTTCTGAACAGAACACCAATAGCGTATGCTCTAAGAGCAAGAATTGACAAATGGGACCTCATAAGGTTACAGAGTTTTTGTAAGGCAAAGGACACCATCAAGAGGACAGATCGGCAACCAACAAATTGGGAAAAGATCTTCACCAATCCTACATCAGATAGAGGGCTAATATCCAATATATATAAAGAACTCAAGAAGTTAGACTCCAGAAAACCGAACAACCCTATTAAAAAATGGGGTACAGAGTTAAACAAAGAATTCTCACCTGAAGAACTTCGGATGGCAGAGAAGCATCTTAAAAAATGCTCAACTTCATTAGTCATTAGGGAAATGCAAATCAAAACAACCCTAAGATTTCATCTTACACCAGTCAGAATGGCTAAGATTAAAAATTCAGGAGACAGCAGGTGTTGGAGAGGGTGTGGAGAAAGGGGAACACTTCTCCACTGCTGGTGGGGTTGCAAATTGGTACAACCACTCTGGAAATCAGTCTGGCAGTTCCTCCGAAAACTGGGCACCTCACTTCCAGAAGATCCTGCTATACCACTCCTGGGCATATACCCAGAGGATTCCCCACCATGTAATAAGGATACATGCTCTACTATGTTCATAGCAGCCCTATTTATAATTGCCAGATGCTGGAAAGAACCCAGGTATCCCTCAACAGAAAAGTGGATGCAAAAAATGTGGTATATCTACACAATGGAGTACTATTCAGCCATTAGATACAATGAATTCATGAAATTCTTAGGCAAATGGATGGAGCTAGAGAACATCATACTAAGTGAGGTAACCCAGACTCAAAAGGTGAATCATGGTATGCACTCACTAATAAGTGGTTATTAACCTAGAAAACTGGAATACCCAAAACATAATCCACACATCAAATGAGATACAAGAAGAAAGCAGGAGTGGTCCCTGGTTCTGGAAAGACTCAGTGAAACAGTATTTGGCAAAACCAGAACGGGGAACTGGGAAGGGGTGGGAGGGAGGACAGGGGAAGAGAAGGGGGCTTACGGGACTTTCAGGGAGGGGGGGGCTAGAAAAGGGTAAATCATTTGAAATGTAAATAAATTATATCGAATAAAAAAAAGATAAAAAAAAATATTTCATCCTAATATTAACCCCAGAAAGCCAGGTTTGGTCTGGTTTGTATTTTAACTAGTAATTAAATAGAAATCTCGCTTGCTATTTGTTTAAGGCCAAAGAAATACCAAACACAATCAAAACTCTGTTCTTGGAAAGTAAACTGTTCCTAATACCAATGAGGTTCATGCATGTGATCTACAGCATAGTACGTTTCCTATGTAATAAATATGACAATGATACTTCATACATGTCTAGAGTATTTATTTTACAGTAATTTGTAAGTACCTCTAATTAATTATTAATAAAGTGAGACTTTTGGTACAAAAAAAAAAACAAATTAAGAAGAACTCTAGTAAAAAACATATAACACGAAAGGTCACATAAAACCAAGAACATTACAAGGCCAAAATAAGTTAATGGAAAAGAATAACAAATTTAAGGGAAAAACCAAGTAAAACTAACATATGAGATAAATATTTTTAAATGATAAGGCCAGATATTAATAGAATAGCTACTAAAAGAACTATGGATCAGACAGTAGGTTTTTCAAAAAAAGATAACATTATAAAATAAATATTCACAGCCAAAATCAGGGAAGAAGGAAATGACCCAAATAAATAAAAGTAGAAATATAAAGTGGATATTGCAATAGATTACCAAGAAATGTGGAGATCATTTAAGAATAATTTGAAAATTTTGTACTTGAAAGAACTGGAAAATCAATAAGAAATAATTAAATTCCTAGATATACATGACAGATCAGAATTAAATCAAAAAGATATAAACACAGGGCTAAGAATGTAAATCTGCTGATACAGTATTTGGCTAAATTCAGGAATCCCTAGCCTTGATGCCCATAAAAACATAAACCAAAGCTGATGGGAATATAGGAATGTATTTGTGTGTGTGTGTGTGTGTGTGTGTGTGTGTGTGTGTGTGTGTGTGATTCCATCTATAAGTAGGTTTGAGGAGAGAAATTATATGAGTCTATGAAGAAAATATTTTTAACAAAGTTAAATATCCCTCATGGTAAAGAAACTAAGAACAAGAGGAATATACTTAAACATAGTAGTACCTATAATTAGAAGCCTAAGGCAACCTATTACTAAATGAACGACAAAAAATGTAAAATGAGATCGAGTTCCTACTCTCTTCTGGTGTTTTTTTTTTTTCTGATAAAGTTAGCATTTTTTCCTTTATTGAAAATAGTTTTTTCTTCATACAGTATATTTTGAATATACTTTTCTCTCCCCAAGTTCCCAGATCCTTCCTACTTCAATTCCCATCCAATTCCACAGTCTTTCTTTTCTTCATTAGAAAACAAAAGGCACTTAAAAATAATAATGAAGTAAAATAAAACAGAAGCATACAAATGGGAATAAAACAGAACAAACTGGGAAAAAAACAGAGCCAAAGAAAACACACATAAACACAAAGACACACAGGTTTGCACACACAGAAATTCCAAAAAACACAAAGCTAGAATGCATAATATATAGGCAAAAGACTGGAAAGAAATAGATGATAAGCAGATAGATAGATAGATAGATAGATAGATAGATAGATAGATAGATATAGAGAGATAGAGAGATAGAGAGAGAGATAGATGACAGGTAGATAGACAGACAGATAGGTAGATAGATTCCTTAGACAAAGAATCTCTAGAAATTCTGTTGAGTTATTTTGGTGTTGGTTTTGGCCATCTTCTGCTGGACATGGAGCCAACCTTTAAGATGTTTTGTATACTCAGTGATACCCTGTTGGAGAAAACTAATTTTTCATCTTCCAGGGGCTATCAATAGGAGATAACTTCTGGATGAGGGATAAGGGTTTTGTACATGTCTCCTCTCAATACGGGGACTCTATTCAGCACAGACACATGAAGGCCCTGTGTATGCATAGTTCCCTAAACACTGAGAGGAGGGAGTTGATGAAAACATTCTATTTGGGACTGTTTAAAAGTCTTTCACTTTGTCCAGCTGTGGTTCTCTGCATTAGTTCCCATCCACTGAATGAGGAATCCTCTATGATGATGGCTGAACGAGACATTCATCTATGTGTTTAGCAGAAGGTCATTAGGAGTCTTGTCATTGCTATCGTCCTTTAGCAGAGACAAATGTATTTGGCTTTCCCCTAGGCCCATGGACTATCTGGTCCTAGGTTCTTGCCTACCAAGCAGTGTCAGGCATGCATTCTATCTCATGGAGAGAGGCTCAAATCCAATCAGATACTGGATAGTTACTGCCACAACTTTCATGTCACTATTACAGGTGTATATCATGTAGGCTGGTCACCATTGCAGACTGCAATGTTTGCAGCTGCTTACCTTTCTCCTCTTGTGTCATGGAAAGTACAGTCTAGAATCATGAATACCAATGAGGAGGTGTGCAAGCTCTATTTGGTTATCAACCTGACTTCTCCATGCTCAGTGGTATATATGTAAGTGCTGTTCCCAGAAAGAGGGCCTTACCATCACTTTGTGGAGAGTTAGCCATAATTTTGGAAATAGCCTCAGTTATTTTGGGTTTGATGGGACCACTTTGATTCTTGCACAAGATTTCACTTTGGACAAAAGACAACGCCTTAGACAAATAGATTTAGGCACAATGGAGATACCTACATGTAGAAAAATAAGTGAATCCATCTCTTTACCTATAAAATAATCAATTTTAAATGGACCAAAAGTTTTAATAAAATGATTAATATTTTTTTAAAAAATAAGCTAAAAATCCTTATGTAGATTTGTCAAAATTCTTCAGGTCCCAGTTTTAGTATTAATAATGAAAATTCTATTGTACATACTAACTATTATCTTAAATAAAAGAGCTTGTAAAAATTTACAAAAAGATCTCAAATTTTGAAACAGTTTGGGTAAAATCTATAAAAACTATAGGCACAGACAAGGACTTTCTGAAAATCTTACATCAGTTCTGAAAATTGCAGCTGATTTTTTCTACTTTGTGGGTTCTTATTTCTTTTGCCCTTTCCCACTCCTTTCTCCCACCTTTTCAACCCTTTAACACTAGATAAGAAAAAAAGATAGAGAAGCAAGAAAAGAGATCATAAATAAAGTCTGGGGTCAGAAAGGATGGAGGCAATGCTATCATTAAACTACTTCCTGCTGAATAGGGGCATCATGAAGTTCCTTGGGCCAATTTCAATCTTTGTACACAACTGTAACTTTAATTTTTTCAAACATTTATTTTTTTAAAAAAAGATTTATTTATTTATTATATGTAAGTACACTGTAGCTGTCTTCAGGCATCCCAGAAGAGGGCATCAGATCTCATTACGGATGGCCATGAGCCACCATGTGGTTGCTGGGATTTGAACCACTGAGCCATCTCTCCAGCCCTCAAATATTTATTTTTAATGATGGTTCTTAAATGCTTTAATCTCCTTTGTAGTGCACCACCCACCAGAGGTAGTGGGAAGAAATGCTACAGGGAAAGGGGACTGTTTAGAACGTTTCTTTGAAGAAACTTCCATCTCTGTTGTCTGGAAATCTGCAGTTCAGTTCACAGGTTAGTATTGGCAGCTCAATCCACTTGAAAACCCTTCATGGATATACCAACAGTCCTAGTTTGGTAGAGTCAGGATAGCAAACATGAATCAGCAGTGGTGGCACTACCTAGCAGAGACAAACAGGCCTTAGCCTCAGCTCAAGTCATCAGAAGCAACTAGGAGGAACGCCAGAAGTTCTCGGCTGTGCCTCTCTCTGGGAAAGGAAGATCAGCTGAGACAAAAGACTCACAAGTACTGCACTGCTAGCTCTTTAAGCAAGGTAGCGCAGTCCCCACCACTGTCCATCAATTTTTTTAATACACCCTCCAAACATCATGTCCTCCACAGGTCTTGCCTCAGCACATGAGATTGTGTCAGCTGATACCACTTTGCCAATCACTTTGAGTCTGGGGAAACAACAAGAAACTGCAGCACACTACCAGAAGTTTTGTGCTGCACTTCTCTCAGAGTCCCAAAATGCAGCTCCACAGTGCAATGTAAGACAAACCAATACATGTTTGTTGTTAGCAACAGATCATTCATCATGTGTCCTTTCACATACTTGCTTTAGCAGAACCTCCTTTCACCTATGTCTGCTTCACATAAATGCTTCTTCACATGTTTGCCCCAGCAAAACACCACCCATCTGATTTTCCAAAGAATTGTTGGTTCCACTTCATAAAACTACTTAAAAACTATAACTAACAAACCTATAACCCACCCTACCTCTCAGAGCTCTAGAATTTATATATTCTCTAAAAGGTGCCCCAAAATTTCAAACAGCAGATAGTTTCAGAATCCCAGAAACGTTTTGCAGCTTGAAAAATCATATCCCTGCTATAGCACAAGGCAAGTCATAGTCATAACTCCACACTTGGGATCAAAATGAAGCACATACCCATAATATGTCTGGGTTTTTCAAAGGAACCAAAGCTCCAAAATTGTCATTAGAGGAAGCAAAACAAGAATTCACAGTGATGGCATGAAACTTCTCCACAGGAAAGGAAACAATCAACAAAGAACAAAGGCCCAGATAATTGCTGAAAATCTTTGCTAATTATACATCTGAAAGGGAATCAACATATACATCATACATATCAATATATGGCAGAAATCATGAAACATTTAAAATATATACTTATATATTTATTTATAACAAATATATAAATATATAAGATCTATTTATAATATATTATGAATATAAGATGACAACAGAAATAGGATTATTAGGGGTAAGGAAAGATACTAATGAAAGTATGAAAGAGGTGAATGAATATAAGCAAAGTATAATGAAGTATATTAATGAAAATATAATAGAGAGAGCACTCTTATGGTAATTTAAAACATAATTTAGGACCACACAGAATCTTATTCCCTTGTAAATACAATACATTCTATTTTTAAAAAAGCAAAGATAGTTTTAGAATATGTTTAACAAGTTAGTTTCTATTTGACTTTTTCAAGTTGCTATGGGTCATAAATATGATCATGGTTTACTTATAGCATACATAGAAAATCTTTGAAATAGTCTCCATTATGCCTTTCCAGATAATTATAAGATTTTAGAAAATGACTTTGTATACATTTACTGCATTTATTAAACTTTAAAATATTAATATCTACTTAGCACATCCTTCCCATAATCCACATTGAGCATCGGTGATTGATTGCCAAGGACCAGCTTTGCCTTGGTCTGAGTTCGAGAGAAAGGGTAGAGTTCTGAGGGAAGGGGTGTCTGGGACAGGTGAAACAAATGACTCAGAGTCAAATCGCAGATCCAAGTTTGTGGCCTATGTTCTGCTGAGGTGACTTTCCAGAGCGCCTGCCTTCTGTGTGTTCTGCCCTGCTCTAGACAGCTCTTTCTTGCTATTCCAAATCTCTGTGGCTGAGACAGCTAGCTTTCTGCTCCAGATAGCTTTCTCTGCTGGTAAAAATTCTAAAAGCGCTAAGGGCAGCTCATGGGTTTTCTGACCAAAGTCAGAAAAGCTGCTAAGAATAAAACTTCTTGAATCTTCCAACCAAGTCCAAACTCCTCTTAGAGAAATATTTTTAAAGAGCTATAAAAAAATTCTAAAAGAGCTGTGTTTGCTCTCTGTGGATTTTCAAACTAAAATCAGAAATCCTGTTAGAAAACACTCTTGAAGAGCTGTGTTCACTCTCCAGAGATCTACAGACAGTTCAGCTTTGCTAGAGAAAAAATTCTAAAAAAGAACTGCTATCACTTTCTGCTAGCCCATTTCACATAGAAGAAAAGCCTTATTATTTTTATTTACACATCAATTCAGTTATTTATTCCAGGATCCCTCTTGACTATCCATCTATTCAACATTCCATGACTTTAGTCCCTTAACTCTAAGGAAAAGGACAGCCAGTACATTTTTTTCCCTTTTTCTTTTTTAACAATGCAAAAGAATTCAAAGATCTGCCTGCCTTTGTAAACTTTATTAGGTGGGACTCTGTCCTGAGATTACCATTCCAGCTACACCTGAACCTAAATTAGCTCTGTGCCAGATTGACTATGAACTCAGGAATCTACCTGAATTTATAAGCATAAACAATAAGAAAAAAATTACTAAGCCTGCTTGCTAAGCACTTTAGAACAAGCAGAGCTGTTCTGAGCAGCCTGTTACCCCTGGGGGCTCCCTTCTCCTGACACCTTTACTCCTGCCTTCATCAGATCTGCTGAACCTGAACCATACTGATAAGTTTCCCTTCCCCCACCCAGTTTTTCAATTCACTGAGTCAGCTGGAGCAAGTCAGGCTGTTCTGATAGCCTGCTAGTTCAGGGATATCTCCATTCTCCAGCCATGACTCTGCCCACTTTCATCAGATCTGTAGCTCCCGAACTATACGGACCTGCAGGTCCTGACCCATACAGACCAGAAGAACCAGAACCATTCAACCCAATGATACTATCAGAGGCTTGCCACACCAGGACCACCAAGGTAAACCCTCTTCCCAATACCTATGACAACAGGAACTTCTAGGGACGACAGCCATCCCATTGGCTAAAGGCCCTCGAAAGAACATAATCTATAAAAGCCAGGGAAACATGACACCTTCAGAGCATAACTACCATACTACAACAAGCACTAGATATCCTAAAAACAACCAAAGGACAAGAAAATGACCTTGAATCCAGTCTTACAAAGATTACAGAGGCTTTACAGAAGAAATGAATAAATCTCTTTAGGAAATACAGGAAATGCCATTAAAAAGACAAAGCAAATAAGTAAAACTCTGTAAGAACTGAAAGTAGAACTTGAAATAACACAAATACAAATGGAGGAAATTCTGCGGAAAATATAAGGAAGAGAACAAGAACAACAGTTGCAAGCATCACCAACAAAGTACAGGAGAAGAGAAAATCTTAGGCATAGAAGATACAAGAGAAGAAATTGTAACAGCAGTCAAAGAAAATGTTAAATCCAAAAATTTCTTGACACAAAACATCCAGGATATCATGGAATATCATGAAAAGACCTAACCTAAAAATAATACAAATAGAAAAAGGTGAAGAGTACTAGCTCCAAAGCCAAGAAATATCCTTAACAAAAACATGAATAAAAAAAAAAAAAAAAAAACCTTTCCCAACAAAAAGAAAGAGATGCCTATAATCATACAGGAAGCATGTAGAATACCAATCAAATTAGACCGGAAATGATAATCCCCCTGACACATAGCAATCAAACACAAAATCTACAGAACAAAGAATATTAAAAGTGTCAAGGGGGAAAGCCAGGTAACATACAAAGGCAGATCTTTAAGATGTACCCAACTTCTCAACAGAGACTCAAAAAGCTATAAGAGCCTGTACATATATCTTGCAATCTCTAAGAAACTCATATTTTACAGTTTTATCTACACCCTTAAGGGCTGTGCTGAAGGTCCTAATGTTTTCTGTTTTGCTGAAACATTAGCCACACCGTTACCTCCCCAACTCATGCTGTCTGATTATCATGGAGTTTTCTTCAAATAAATCAAAATACCCAGAAAAAAAAGTGGTCATTCTTATTGGTAGTGATGCCCTGGCTCATGGCAAAGCTCCCTCTGACACATTATCTTTGGTTCTCTCGTTCTCTTGTATGCTTGACTTTTCTTGGTCAATAAATATACTCACCCCCCCCAAAAAAATAACATTAACAGGGAGAACATTGCTTGGAAGAATGTGAAAATAGTGAAAATACGTACACACATACAAGCCTGATGCTCAAAGGAGACGTTGACACTTAGGGAGTCCCATGCCTACTGCCCCATCCCAGGGGCAGTAAGCAGCACGTCTTTCTGTCTTTAACAATGCCATGCTGGACTCGACAGATGTTCCCATAATGCACATTTAGTTCTCGCCCTTTATTGCATTTCCCAGATTTTAGCCAGAAGCAGCTAAGCCTTCATGACCATATGACCAAACACATAATAAAAAGACGATGTGTACAATTCATCGATTTCTCACTGGTATTTAGAGTTTAAGCTTACAAGTAAAATCTTCTTTTCACTATATTAAATAGAGCCATTAGTATAATCTGTGTAAAACCAAGCATAATGTGTTTAGCCCATCAATCAAATTCATAGGAAAACTTCACCAGTACCATCCTTAGAATGAAAAATCATTTAAGCACCTAATCATGCATGAAGCTCTCAGTGCTGAGAAAATTAATTGCATAGCTCTGGGCTGCTGACCTGCAGTCGTTTTACAACTTGAAACAGACAACGGGAAAGACCCTTGTCCATGTAAGCCATGAAGAAAAGTAATGCTGAACTTTATAGAGGGTGCACACATGCATGCAGTGATTTTAAGAAATGAATATTTAGAATAAGCATTAAAATCTGAGTTATCTCTCCTTGTTTTCTTGTTCAAGAATGAATCCATCCTGGTACCAGCTGATTTACATAGTGATAACTCACAAAATAAGAAAATACAGCTTGTAAATTAGATGACATTTGATTTCAACTCCAATGTTCAAAAATCACTGCCTAACATCTGCCATTTTTATATGAATCACACATACTCTTTGTTTCTCAAACATAATTTTTTTGTGTGTTGTCTTCAATGCCTGAGATTCTCTTTCCCTTATCTTATATTCTGCTGTCCTCTGAGATTCATTTTTGGGCTCCCAAATTTTCCATTTCTAGATTTCCCTCATTTTAATTTTTTTATTCTATTTTTGCTTTCAAGTCTTGAACTATTTGATTCATTTCCTTCTACTATGTGTTTGTATTTTCATAGATTTCTTTAAGGGATTTATAATTTCCTCTTTAAAGTCCTCTGTTATATACATAAAGGGTATTTTAAGGTCTTGTTTTCAGATATGTTTTGTCTCTTGTGGCCTACAGTGGTAGGGTTGGTGAGCTCTAAATGTGCTGTCATTGTGTTTATATGCTGATATCTAGGCATCTGGATTTAGGAAGATTGTAATTCAAAGTGCTAATATCTGTTCTAATATTTTGGTAGGGTATTTTGTTTCTTGAATTATATTGCCTTCTTTGGTTCTTAAGAACCAAAAAGTGTCTGTATGTTGACTGACAGAAAATGTTTTAATTGCACCAAACAGGAGTTAAAAACAAAGACTGACCCAATTTTTTTCACAATTTAAACAAGCTTAATTTTCTGTCGTTTGACAGGGCTATCTCTCTAAATCAAGGTTTAAGAAAATAGCATTGAACAGAGGTAAGTTGGATTTATTTTGCTCAAGAACAGCAAGACAATGGGCTTTTCAAAGGTAGGGGCATTTACCGAAGAATTTTGGTTATGTGGGAGCTTGGGAAAATATCTGAAAATTATTTGGCAGAACATTTTATTTTACCATGGCAGAGGTCAGAGTAAAAGACGTGGTACATGTTAGCATTCCAGAAAATAGGTCAAGACATGGCCAAAGCCAAATGTTACTGAAAACTAGAATTAACTTATTTTGAGTTGGGGGATGAGACAAAGAGACAAGTGAGGAGGAACATTGGAGAAGAGCATCTGCATGATTGGCTGGACATGAGGTCAGAGAGGAAGAAGAAGCCACATCAGGTTGCCTGCTACCAAACTGGAGATGAGATTAGGGACACTGGGTTTGGAGGAAAGGAGGGAACATATATATCTGCAGTTAGCCTAATGGCTTCCCTGGCCAGAGTACTCTCTGGTCTTGGACTGCTAGCACTTGATTCCCTGCTTTACAAATTGATAGCATGGTAACCAATTTGCAACTTCTTTAAACTTTCAACATCTCAGTTTCCTTATCCATAGGAGTGAAATAATAAGAGTGTCATCTCACACAGTTGTGATAAGATTTGAATTGGCTACTCACTGGTGTAGAGGAATTTTAATGCAGCAATATGGCTGCTCTGGCTAGGGAATCACATCCAAAGACCTCCTAGATCTATGAGATCACTGGCTGAAATGACACATCATTAATTCTTCTGGCTGGAATGCAAATATGATATTAGTACACACCTTTATTCTCATACAATGAGAATATTAGACATTTGTAGAAGGAAGCAGCCGTGTTTGGGGATGTACAGTGAAGACAATGCAGTGGAGTTCAGTTTGTGAGTTCTTGCAATTCAGTACAGGTAAGAAAGAAATTTGAAGTCAGAAAATAAAAAAAGAGCCAGAAGATTGGGACAAATTTCCACTTTATATTGAGGCTAAGAAGAGCAATTCAACAAGAAGCCAGATTGAATCTGTTAGCATGGTGAGGAGTTTGAACCAGAACAGCTGAGTTGAACTGGCCAGCCACAGTTCAGAAAGAGCTAGAGTGATCTTACTCAGAGGTAAGCTTCCAAGATGATAATGACATCCATCAAATAAAAGCTATATTTACATCTGGCACCTGAGTCCACAACAGCTGAGCAGGACAGGAAAACAGGTAAGCCAGTTGAAGACCCTCACCACCCCCTCATCCTCTCCAAATTCAACCCACTATTCTCACCGTTGCAACAGAATACCAGATGCAACCTTCTTTCTTCACATCTCCTGTAGATCACATACAGACCATTCCCGTCTAAGTTTGGTCCTCTACTCTTTGTTTTATCCCTGCCGACAAATCCAGCAGTACTCCCTGCTAAACCACAACCCATGCCTGCCAGAAAAACAGGCAGAACTTCTCTTCTCCCTCTGTTCCCACAAATGCAAACCCTGAGTCTTATCCAAATCTGCACTAGAACACCTGAGGCAGTATTTCCTGTCCCCTGCTTCCATTTCCTGTGAATCCCACAGATCTTCTTCCCTTTCAAATATTTCTACCTGTTGAGATTAGAAAATTGTAAGTTCTGTCCCTAATATATATTTCTCTCAGCAGATTTTCACCTGGCTGACAGACTTTATCTAAGGATCACACTTGGACTTGAAGCTGCTACTCTCAGACTTGTTGAAAACTAATGTAAACTGGTCCACTCATGCGACTGCTCCCTGACATTCATTCAGATCAACTAATCAGGTAAATCCCCCATTGCTCAGCTTTTGACTACCATTTTAGCCTCCATGGACCCCCATGTCAATGTTCTAATATCAGCTAGAAACAGTAACAGAAGGGAATAATACGTCGTTCATTGTCACATCTAACAGGTTGAAATGATAAGTCAAAAGGAACCCCCTGACCTTAGAGAAAAATTTTAAGTCAATCATTTAACTTACTGGAAGAACTGAAGGGGGGACTGTTGAGGCCTGACCCCTTGGCATAGCTGTAGCCATTTTGTTCCATGCTTGCCAGTCATTGACAAAAAAGAAAATAGCTTGACTCAGAGCAGGTTCATGCTGCTCATATAGCCTATTATGTACTGTTTGTTCTGAGATGTGATAATTTTAAGAAATTCCACAACCATCAGCTTCACTTAGGACCCATCAAATTAGAAGGCAATATGAATTGTTATGTTTCAAATAGCTTGAGTCAGAGCCAGGACAGCACTTCGTGCACCTATGTAGCTCATTGTGGTTTTTCCAGGTTTAGCCATTTTAAGGTGGCCCCAAGAAATGTTCCAGGTTGCAGCTTCAAGCTCCCAAGTCTATAGACTCAGCCCTCATCTATCAGTCTTACAGTTTGTGTTAATGAACCAATCCTATTTAAATGAGATTTTTGTCCTGATGGTTTGTGTGGTGATTATCCACTTGTTGCCTTTTACTAGACTATAACCTGAGAAGGCACTACCTACTACCAAAAGGTAGCTCTTCCCAGGGCAACAAGTAGCATGCAGGACCACACCTCTTCTTCTGCTCCTGAGTTCCAATATGCCCAGTCTCATCCACAGCTCTGTATCAGGAATCCTGCTGTGATCTGCCTTTCTGCTCTGACTCATACTCAGCAGATTACAAAGACCTTCTTCTCCAACCTTTCTTCCCCCAACTCATCTCATTATCCCAGCCTCCAATACCAGATGAAATTCCTTATGAACATATCAGCAGAACAAACCAGAAAAAGAGCCACCACACCTTAAAAATCCAGAAAGGGAACAGAAGCCATGGATAAAACACCCACCCAACAACAACAAATCCAGAAATCAGCACCTAGACCTATATAATCATCCCAAACCCAGGCATGTAGACATTAGCATGAAACTACAATAAATAACATTCACAGCAATATGTTTTCACTAGAGCCCAGATATCCTAGTGCAGCCATCCCTGAATGCTTTGACATAGCTGAAGAAGAAAACAAAAACTTTTAAACCAACTAAGATGATTGAGGTCCTTAAAGAAGAAATGAGTAAACCTCTTAAAAACTGCAGAAGATTAAACATAACTAGAGGAAATGAATAAATCCTTTAAAGAAATCCAAGAGGTTGTAAAACAGATACTCATAGAGCATTTCACCCAAACACAAAAGAATATAGGTACTGCTTTAAACCTGATGGAACTTTCTCCAAAACTGACCACATTCTTGAACACAGAGAAAATATTAACATACACAAGAAAATTGAAATAACATTCTGCATCGTATTATACTACCATGACTTAAAGCTGGATATCAACAACAGAAAGTCTACAAACTTCTGGAAACTGAACAGCTCTCTACTGAATGCAATATCGGTCAAGACAGAAATTCAAGATTTTCTAGAGTTCTATGAAAATTAATATACAGCATTTCCAAATGTGTGAGATATATTTAAAGTGGGTTCTAATAGTCAAGCTCATAGCACAAAGCACTTACATGAAAGAATAAACAAACAAAAAACAGTAAGTTCTCATACAAGTAACTTAACAGTATGCCTGAAAGCTCTAGAACAAAAAGAAGTAATCACACTTAAGAAAAGTAGACAGCAAGAATTTATTAAAGTGAGGGATGAATCAATAAAATAGAAACAAAGAGAACAATGCAAAGAATCAATGAAACAGGAGTTAGTTCCTTGAGAACATCAATACGATAAATTAATGCTTATTCAGACTAACTAGATGGTAGAAGGACAATATTCAAATTAACAAAATCAGACATGAAAAAGAGGTCATAAAATAAACATTGAGGAAATACAGAGAATTGTAAATATATACTTTTAAAACCTAACTCCAAAATTGGAAAATATAAAAGAAATGGTTAATTTTCTCAATAAAGACTACTTACCAAAGATTAATGAAGATCAGATAAATAATTTAAATATACTTATAATCTCTAGTGAATTATAAACAGTTAGAACAAGTTTCCCACAAGTGGGGGGTCAGGACAAGATGATTTTACACAGAATTCCACTAGACTTTCAAAGAAGAGTTAGTAAAAATGCTCATAAATAATTCTAAAAAATAAAATCAGAAGAAACACTGGGTACCTTGTTCTGTGAGGTCCCATTTACTCTGATATTCAACACATATAAGAACTCAACAAAGAAAGATATTACATATCAATTTCTCATCTATGAATATAGAGGCAAAAATGCTAAATAATATACTTGTAAACTGAGTCCAAGAACACTTTCCAAAGATCATCATTTGTGTCACCTAAGCTTCATTCCACAGATGGGAAGATGGTTCGATATACAAAAATCAGTAACTGCAATCCACCATGTGCACATGGTTATCTCATTAGGTACAAAAAGGCCTTTGACAAAATCCATCACCCCTTCATGATAAAAGTCATTGAGAGATTAATGATGCAAGGGACATACTTAAACATAATAAAGACAATTTACAGAAAGCCTATAGCCAAGATCACATTAATGGACGATGTCTCAAAGTAATTCCACTAAAATCACGAATATTTTAATGTTGCTGGCTCTTTCCATATCTATTCAATGTAATACCTACATTTCTAGCTAGATAAATAAGATAAATATAGGAGATCAAGGTGATACAAATTGAAAATGAAGAAGTCAAAGTACCATTACTAGCCAATGATATTATATATATATATATATATACATATATATATATATATATATATGTGTGTGTGTGTGTGTGTGTGTGTGTGTGTGTTTGTGTTTGTGTGTGTGTAAGCAATCTCAAAAATTCTACCAGGGAACCCTTAGAGCTGATAAACACTTTAAGTGAAGTATCTGGATCCAAGATTAACTCAAAAAATCAGTAGCCTTCTATATACAAATGAAAAATGGACTGAAGAAAGGGATCAGGGAAACAACACCTTTCACAATAGATCTAAATAATGTAAAATAATATGAAGTAACTCTAACCAGTTATGGTGGTTTGGATGAAATTTGCCCTGATAGGGCCATAGAGAGTACTATTAGAAGGTATAGACTTACTAAAGTAGGACCATGCTTTCTTGGAGGCAGTGTATCACTGGGAGTGGGGCTTTGAGATCTTAAATGCTCAAGCCCAGCGTCACTTTTTCTTCCTGCTGCCTGCTGACCTAGATGTAGAATTGTCAGTGATCCTCCAGGACCATGGCTCCGCACATGCCACTATGCTCCCCATTTAATGATAATGGACTAAACCTGTGAATTGTAAGCAAGCCCCAATTAAATATTTTTCTTTGTAAAAGTATTCAGGTTCATGGTGTCTCTTCACAACAATAAAACTTGAACTAAGACAGCAAGAAGGGGAGAAAACTGTATGAGAAATACTTTGTCTGATCTTTGTCTTAAAGAAGATATCGGAAGATGGAAATATTTGTTTTGCTCATGGATCAGTAGGATTAACACGGTAAAAAAAAATGGCCATCCAACTAAAAGCAATCTAGAGATTCAATGAAATCCCCATCAAAATTCCAACACAATTCCTTACAGATCTTGAAAGGACAATTCTCAAATTCATATGGAAAAATGAAGTATTCAGGATAGTTAAACCAATCTTTTTTTTGGGGGGGGGGGGGCGTTCGAGACAGCATTTCTCTGTGTAGCCCTGGCTGTCCTGGAACTCACTCTGTAGACCAGGCTGGCTTCGAACTCAGAAATCCACCTGCCTCTGCCTCCCAAGCACTGGGATTAAAGGCCTGTGCCACCACTGCCCAGCTGCATCCTAAGTGAGGTAACCCCATCTCAAAAGAACACTCATGGTATGCACTCACTGATAAATGGATATTAGCCTAGAAGCTTGGAATACCCAAGACACAATGCACATATCAAATGATTCCCAAGAAGAAGGAAGGAGTGGCCCCTGGTCCTGGAAAAGCTCAATGCAGCAGTGTCAGGGAATACCAGGACAGGGATGTAGGAAGGGGTAGATTGGGGAACAGGGTGAGGAAAGAGGGCTTATGGGATTTTTGGGGAGAGGGGACCCGGGAAATGGAAACTCACTTGAAATGTAAATAAAGTATATATTTTACACACACACACACACACACATATATATATATATATATATATATATATATATATATATATATATATATATATAAACAACTAGAGATATCTCCTCAATTTCTGTTGTTATATCTACCTTTTCATTTCTAATTTTGTTAATTTGGATACTGTCTCTGTGCCCTTTGGTTAGTCGCTAAGGGTTTATCTATCTTGTTGATTTTCTCAAAGAACCAGCTCCTGGTTTTGTTGATTCTTTGTTTCCACTTGATTGATTTCAGCCCTGAGTTTGATGATTTCCTGTCTTCTACTCCTCCTGGGTGAATTAGCTTCTTTTTGTTCCAGGGCTTTCAGGTGTGCCATTAAGCTGCTAGTGTATGGTCTCTCCAGTTTCTTTTTGGAGGCACTCAAGGCTATGAGTTTTCCACTTAGCACTACTTTCATTTTGTCCCATAGATTCAGGCATGTTGTGCCTAGCAGCCTTATTTATAATAACCAGAAGCTGGAAAGAACCCAGATGTCCCTCAATGGAGGAATGGATACAGAAAATGTGTTATATTTACATAATGGAATACTACTCAGCAATTAAAAACAATGAATTCATGAAATTCTTAGGCAAATGGTTGGAACTGGAAAATATCATACTAAGTGAGGTAACTCATTCACAAAAGAACATACATGGAATGCAGCCACTGATAAGTGGATATTAGCCCAGAAGCTCAGAATACCCAAAATACAACCCACATATCAAATCATTCCCAAGAAGGAAGGAAGGAGAGGGCCCTGGTCTTGGAAAGGCTTGATGCAGCATTGTAGGGGATTACCAGGACAGAGGAGTGGGAGGGGGTTGATTGGTGAACTGGAGGAGGGAAGAGGACTTATGGGACTTAGGAGGGAGGGGGGAACCAGGAAAGTGAAAATCATTTGGAATGTAAACAAAGAATATAGAAAATAAAAAAAATAATTGAATAAATAAAAACTAGAGGTATCATTATCCTTGATTTCAAATTGTAGCACTGAGGTATATTAAGTTTAAAAATACAAGGTGTTTACATAAAAACAGACATGTTGATCAATGGGCTAAAACTGAAGATGCAGACATAAGTCCAGACCCCTATGGATACCTAATTTTTGATGAAGAAGCCAAAACTACACAATCCAAAAAGGCAACATCTTCAACATATGGTGCTAGTCAAACTGGATGTCTCCATATAGATGACATGCATCGCAACCTCAATATAAAATCAGATATACTAAATTGGTAGAAGAGAAAATGGGGAATAGCCTTTAACACAATGGCAGAGGAAACAACTTCCTGAACAGAACACCAATAGCATATTCACTAAGATTGACAATTTATAAATGGAATCTCATGAAGCTGAGGCAAAGGACAGTCAATAGAACAAAATAGCAGCCTACATAATAAAAAAAAAAGATTTTACCAATTCCACATCTGGCAGAGGACTAAGATCCAATATATGTATATGGATAACTCACGAAACTAGATATTAAAAAAGCAAATAATCCAATTTAAGATGGGGTACAGATAAACAGAGATTTCTCAAAAAAGGAATCACAAACAGTCAAGAAATACTTAAAGAAATGTTTGCCATTCTTATCCATCAGAGAAACACAAATCAAAATTACTTTGAGATTTCATATTATACCTGTTATAATGACTAAGATCAACCACACATATGACAGCTCATTCTGGTGAGGACCTGCCTGGAATAAGGGGAAATCTCAGCCATGTTTAGTAGGAGTGCTAATTTCTACAACCTGTATGAACATCAAAATGGAAACTCAGAAAACTGGGAATTAATCTGTCTCAAGACTCAGCAATAACACACCTAGCCATATACCCAAAGAATGTTCCATACTTCTACAAGGACACTTGCTCAACTATGTTTAGAGCAGCATTATGAATATAATAGCCAGAAACTGGAAACAACCTAGATGTCCCTTAACCAAAAAATGGATTAAGAAAAAACATGGTACATTTATACAAAGGTATAATTAACGCATTACAATACAATGACCCATGAAATGTACAGGCAAATGCAGGGAACTTATAAAAGAGTATTCAAAGTAAGAAAAACGTGATCCCAAAAGACAACTATGGTATGTATTCATTAATAGGTGGACATTAGCCATAAAATACAAGATAAGCATGCTACAATCCACAGACTCAAGGAAGCTAAGAAGAAGGGCCCAAAGGAGGATGCTTGAATCTCACTGAGAAGGCACATCAATTAGACATCAGGGTGGATAGAACTCTGGGTGCAGGGTGGGAGCAGAAATGATGAAGTATAGGAAGGATGATGGGAGAGAATACTTGGAAAGACTACTGGATTGGGGAGTGCATCTCTGGGATAAGCTAGAAGCCTAGGACAATGGAAACTCCCAGGAATCTATGAGGGTGACTAATTGAGATTTCTAGCCATGGCAGATATGGATCCTGAACTGGCCATCTCCTGAGACCAGGCAAGAGTTCCCACAGTCCTCTCTGAGACTGAAAGGTCTGCCTCCTTCTTGCCCAGTGATTAGCTTTTTGTCTTTAGGAGAAAGGCAACCAAGATGAGGTCGTGGGAGTTGTTAGTTCAGGTGGTGGAATTTGTCAGGATCTGCCACTGGAAGATTTCTAACAGAATAGTTGGTGAATTTAAGATGCTAGATTCTGTGCCCAGTGATTGTGTCATCTGTTGATTTTAAACTAAGGTTGACTGGTGCTTTCCTTCCTTGGCAATTCAACTGAACCCCAGGGAAATGTAACCATGGCAGAGCTTGGGTTTGTGAGAGTGCACACCCAGCTAGCATCAGAAATTTGGGAGTGCTAAGCAGGCTTGGAGGCAGCCAGCCTGGGGGAGGAGAGAGCTATCTCAGAGATCTGGAGCAGCTTTGGCAAGGGAAAACACATGGTCTCATACTCTATACCAGGCTGGGAACAAACTAAGATGGCCTGCTGGTACCTGGTTGGCAATAGCGTATGTTTTTTTGTTTTGTTTTGTTTTTGTTTTTGTTTTTGTTTTTGTTTGATGGTTTGCTTGTTTTGTTTTGGGGGGTCATTTTTTATTTTTTAATTTTTTGGTTTTTAATATTACTTGCTACACTCACTGCCTATCAGATGGCCCATTTTCTATTTCCTGGCTCAGCAACAGGCCAATCAGCTTTAATTGATAGGTATTGCATCCATACAACACGGGAGAGATTTTCTCTACATTAAACTCATTGATACCATTTTTTGATGTGTAAAATTGCATTGTGATGAGAAAATTACACTAATATAGCTTTTAATTTAAAAAAATGGATTCTAAAAATCTCTGTATTTACCATGGAATGCTAATCTATAAGGACATTATCACCTGTGAAAGTTAGAGCAAGTCATCCTCTTATGTAGACCAAGTTTATCAATAAATTGCCAAGTGGCACCAAAAAAAGGTTGAGGAAAAGCTCTACCAGGGTGATTCGTATACCCAATAAAATGTAAGCCTGAGTAAGACCCCATTATGATGAACTCCACAAATCCTGTAATTTTCTTTGCTTTAATTAAACTTTCTTATTGTGAAAATATTGGCAGAAATAATATTCACCTGACTTATAGTCACTGAGTTGAATTAACAAATAAAAGAAAATATTTTATATCCAACTGGGAAAGGTGTAATGATCTGAAATTCTTAGACTATTTTCACTTTTGATCACTGTAGACTTCTGATGTATCTTTAAATGATGTTTTAAGTCTAGTATGGACTTTTTTTACAATCCATGTGTGTGTGTGTGTGTGTGTGTGTGTGTGTGTGTGTGTGTGTGTGTGTGTAGGTGGGTGTAAGAGTATGTGTGTGTGTGTGTGTGTGTGTGTGTAAGAGTGTGTGTGTGTGTGTGTGTGTGTAAATAAATTGCAGGAGTCAGTTCTTTCCTCAGTCTATAAGGGAAATTATATGATTCCCAGGAGTTGAATTTAGATTGACAAATATTCAAGAACTTGCCTTTACCCAGTAAGCTTACCCATACCGGCCCCTATGTGTATTTTTATGCAAGGGAGATTGTTATGATAGATAAATTATATATTGACTTCTCTAGCTTTATCATTTATTCAAGTGTCATTCATAATCTATATAGCGAAAGTGTTTATTTGCAGGTGTGTAAATAGGTCTACACTAATATACATATATTCAATATTTTTATAATGGATATTCTTTAATTTTTAGTCATTAGTTTTAATGAACAGAATGTTTTGTAGTCCATTTCATATAATTCAGAAATTTAAGTTCAAATAACACATAGTAAGAAAATAACTTAGAAAAGCAATGTAGACGTGAATATTTCTATCTCAACATCATTTGTGAGTGAAAAAGAAGTATAAAAGGTATGCCCAGTCATAAAGACATGGCATTAGGTTAATGATGGATAAACAGGAAACAGAACACTTGGGGTGATTAAAATTGATCTGATAAGTACAATAAGTCAGCATGCCAGGCACATCAGGCAATAGAACAAAAGGACAAACTAAGGTGAGACACTGTTCATTGGGTAAGAATAAAAATATCTATCTATCAAAGATAGAGATAGTGCCACAAGAGACTTTTGTCATTTTCAATGTTTAACATTTTTTTAGATAAAACATGACTTTTATTTCTGCATATCAGAAAGGTGAAACTGTTTCTTGTTGTTCAACATAGAATTTCACTAACCTAAATACCTCTTGAAATAACTGAATAAATATGGCTTAAATTTAAGTCATATTCTTATAATATTTTATCACAATAAATTGTGCTATAAGAGGATTTACTTTAGAGGACTTTCAAATGACAAATATATTTGTACACATTTTTATAATGATTTTGTACTGTATAATCCCACATTGAGTAGCCACAAATTACAAGTTTTCATTAAACATATTATCAAGTACATCATATTTGATAAACAAATATATATGTTATTAACTATATGTTATAGGCAAGAACTAATAAAATGAGATTATGATCATTTCACAAGGTATATATTTATATTAGGTCAACAAATAATGCCAAATTTGGAATTTTTAAAAGAATTTTCCGAATTAACACTTTCCTTATGAATTTCTTATTTCTTCTAAGAAAAGTGTTTTAGTGGGTTTAGTTTTCTTTTAAATATATGTTTTGGTTTTCTTGTGTGATTCAATTCATCAAATTTACTCAGTTTAACTAGCAAACAAGAATTCTGACATTCACAATGTTTCTTTTTACCTTTCTTCCATTATGACAGCTTTTGTGTTAGTATAATGGAATTAATAATTTCATGCTGCACATAAATGTGAGTTATGTGATTGATTGCCTGGTGTACAAGGAGGCCAGAAAATGGCATCAGATCTTCTAGAACAGGAGTCATAGGTAGTAGTGGGCTGTGACATGGATGCTAGGACTGAACCCATGTCTTCTGCAAGAGCAACAAGTACTCATATCATTGGAGCCACCTCTTCAGCCCCTCCCCCATTTATTATTTATAGAGCCTCCCCCATTTGTTATTTGTAGATAAAAATAAATATTATTTATATTTGACTGGACACAACCACTTATCAGCAAAAAATGACTCAGTTTATCTTCATTAGATAATGAAACAAATCTGACAAACAAAAAATGAATAAACCTTTTACAGCGCTAGTGAACATTGATTAAGAAAACATATTCACACATGAGAATTTGTGAGATTTTTGTCAATTACATACCAAACTATTACTAGAGATATCATAACAGCAGAATTCCCATTGTAGCATTGTTTTATAAAAGCAATAATTTGAAAATAGTTTAAATTGCCATCATAATAAAATAATACTAAAAATTATGTGATGTACTTACTATGAAATACTAAATGAGCAATTCAAAATGGTTTAGTACCTATATTCTATTCAACTAGAAAGATGTCCCTGGCATACCTTTTTAATAAAAATTAACCACCAGCCTATTTTGTCTGTAAGAGCACAAAGCGTTAAAATGTTTACAAAAAAGGCCAGTAATTTGAAAGAAACCAAGGGGGAGTGATATATAGGAGTTTTGGAGAAAAAAAGAAGAATGGAAAACTGATGTAATTATATTATAATCACAAAACATAATTTTTTAAAAAATAATTCAATGTAGAATATTTATAGTGGTTATAACCACTTAGTGGTTATAAGCAAATTTAACAGTAGTAAAATTTGAAATAACTGATTTCTAACATTTAATATTTTCAACACAGTGAACTTCTTGACATTTTTTTAATTATATGTATTTCCTAAAATACAGTCTTTCACAACAGGTGAAATAAACAACTGTTGAGGAAATATTTTAAGAAACACAAAAATAAAAATCACAATTCTATTAAAATAATAGCATAAGTGTGTCATACTAAATAATGTAGTCATTATTTTCTAGTTTATTTTTGTGTAACCCATGACAGTTGTCCCAAAATAAGAGATATAAAGACAAAGTTTGATAAGAGTCAGCCACCATTTCTTGCTCTTACAACCATTTGAATTCCTCTTCTGCATAGATCCCTGAGACTGGAAGGGAAGTGCTTAATAAAACAGTCCATTTAGGTCTAAGTGTTCCTAAGTCTTAACACTTTCTGCACATTGTCCAGTTGTGAATCTCTGTGCTAATTCCCATCTACAGGAAGCTCTTCCAATATTGGTGGAGTGAGGCACTGATATACGTGTACAGTAATATGACATTTAGAGTCATTTAATGGTTAGGTTCCCTTAGCAGAATAATAGAAGTGCTTTTGGAGGGACCATATTTTGAATGCTGCTATTTGATATATTAGGAATGTTCTGAATTTTACACTGCACATTGTTTTTCTTAAATCATAACATACATACATTTATTATAAATATTTATTTATGACACTAAAATTTCTTCAGGCATTTAAACTTCTAATAAATATTCTTTAAAGAGGTAGAAAATGGAACTATGTTTACCAGAGGCTGGGAAGAGTTGGGTGTGGGAAAGATGGAGAGAAGATGGAACTGTGTACATAGAGGTCCCTGGATAAGAGGAAAGCATTCCTGTGTCTTGTAGAATAATGGTATAACCATGGTCCAGGAAAATTTGAAAGTTTCCACTAGAAAGTAGTAATTATACATGATTATTGTATGTGTTATCAGCATGTATTGAAAGGATATATCATATCCTATATTCTGGGAGCCATAAAGCTAAGGCAGATCCAAGAATATGCATGTCTCACACAGTCCTAGGTGTTGCTAATGTTGTAGACTGAAGAATACATTTCTTATTATTTTAATATTTTTCCATTGATTGATTGATTGATTGATCTTTCACTTTACATCCTGATCACATCTCTATTCTCCTCCCAATCCCCTCATCAAAGAGCCTTTCCTCCCATCTCCCCTCCCTTTATCCTCTGAGAAGGGGAAGACCTACCTTGGGTACCAACCTACCAGTGCACATCAAGTCACTGGAGGACTGGGCACATCCTTCCCCACTGAGGCCTGAAAAGGCAGCTCAGATAGGGGAACAGGAGTCCCAGGCAGGCAACAGAGTCACGGACAACCCTGTTGCAGTTGTTGGGAGCTACATATGTGGGGCGGGGAAGGGTTAGGTTCATCCCATGTATGTATGCTCTTAAGTTAGTGGGAGTTCCAAAGAGTCCAGGTTTGTTGACTCTGTCAGTTTTACTGTGAGATTCCTATCCCCTCCGAATCTCCCAACTTTTCCTTAAGACTCCCTGAGCTCCATCTAATATTTGGCTGTGGGCCCCTGTATCTGTTTCAGTCAGCTGCTAGGCCGAGCCTCTCAGAGCATAGTTATGCTAGGCTTCTGTTTGCAAGTATAATAGAGTATCATCAATAGTGCCGTGGATTGGTTCTTACACATGGGATGGATTTCAAGTTGGACCAGTCATTTGTTGGCCATTCCTTCAACTTCTGTTCATTGTCACTGTACTTTTTATAGACAGGATAAATTTTGGGTCAAAGGTTTTGGGGGTGAGCTATTGTCATTTCCCCTCCACTAGGAGTCCTCACTGACTTCATGAGGTGGCCACTTCAGGTTTCATTTCCTCCATTGCTAGGAATGTAAGCAAGAGTCACCCTCATAGACTTCCTGGAGCCTTCCCAATCTAATTTTTTTAACTTATTTTTTTTCTAAATTCTGTTTACATTCCAAATGATTTCCACTTTCCCAGATACCCCCGCCCCATATGTCACCCATAAACCTTCTCTCCATCCCTTCTCCAATCACCGCCCTCCTTTTTCTCTGTCCTTATATTCCTCTCCAATGCTAGATCAATCCTTTCCAGGATCAGGACCCTCTCCATACTTCTTCATGGGAGTCATTTGTTATGTGATTTGTGCCTTGGGTATTCAGAGCTTCTGGGCTAATTAATATCCACTTATCAGAGATTGCATTCCATGTGGTTTTTTTTTTTTTTGTGATTGGGTTACCTCACTTAGGATGATATTTTCCAGATCAAACTATTTGCCTAAAAATTTTGTGAATTCATTGTTTCTAATTGCTGAGTAGTATTCCATTGTGTAAATATGCCACATTTTCTGTATCCATTCCTCCTTTGAGGGACATCTGGGTTCTTTCCAGCTTCTGGCTACTATAAATAAGGCTGCTATGAACATAATGGAGCATGTGTCTTTATTGCATGCCGGGGAATCCTTTGGGTATATTCCCAGGAGAGGTATAGCAGGTTCCTCCGGAAGTGTCATGTCCAGTTTCCTGAGGAACTGCCAGACTGATTTCCAAAGTGGTTGTACCATCTTACAGCCCCACCAGCAGTAAAGGAGTGTTTCTCTTTCTCCACATCCTCGCCAACACCTGCTGTATCCTGAGTTCTTTTACCTTAGCCATTGTGACTGGTGAAATCTCAGGGTTGTTTTGATTTGCATTTCCCTAATGATTAATGATGTTGAGCACATATTAAGGTGCCTCTCAGCCATCTGAAATTCTTCAGGTGAAAATTCCTTGTTTAGATCTGTACCCCATTTTTTAATAGGATTATTTGGTTCTCTGGGGTCTAACTTCTTGAGTTCTTTGTATATATTGGATATTAGCCCTCTATCAGATGTAGGGTTGGTGAATATCCTTTCCCAATTTATTGGTTGCCGTTTGTCCTTTTAAGGATGTCCTTTGCCTTTTAACAGAAACTTTGTAATTTTATGAGGTCCCATTTGTCAGTTTTGATCTTAGAGCATAAGCTATTGGTGATTTATTCAGGAACTTTTCCCCTGTGCCCATGTCCTCAAGGGTATTCCCCAGTTTCTTTTCTATTAGTTACAGTGTGTCTGGTTTTACATGGATCCACTTGGAGTGAAGTTTAGTACATGGAGATAAGAATGGATCAATTCACATTCTTCTGCATGCTGATCTCCAATTGAACCAGCACCATTTTTGAAAATCATTAGATCCTACTACAAAAGCCTATACTCAACACAACTGGAGAATCTGGAGGAAATGGACAGTTTCCTAGACAGATATCTGACACCAAAACTAAATCAGGATCAAATAGATCATCTAAACAGTCCCATAACACCTGAAGAAATAAAAAGGGACAGAGAAAGTCTCCCAACCAAAAAAAGCATGGGACCAGATGGCTTCAGTGCAGAATTCTATCAGACCTTCATAGAAGACCTAACACCAATACTCTTCAAACTATTCCACAAAATAGAAACAGAAAGAACTCTACCCAACTCGTTCTATGAAGCCACAATTATGCTGATACCAAAACCACACAAAGATCCAACAAAGAAAGAGAACTTCAGGCTAATTTCCCTTATGAATATTGATGCAAAAATACTTAATAAAATTCTTGCCAACCGAATCCAAGAACACATCAAAACGATCATCCACCATGATCAAGTAGGCTTCATCCCAGGGATGCAGGGATGGTTTGATATAAGGAAATCCATCAGTGCTATCCACTACATAAACAAACTCAAAGAAAAAAACCATATGATCCTCTCATTAGATACAGAAAAAGCATTTGACAAAATTCAGCATCCTTTCATTCTACAAGTCTTGGAAAGAACAGTAATTCAAGGCCCATACTAAACATTGTTAAAGCAATATACTGCAAACTGGTAGCCAACATCAAACTAAACGGAGAGAAACTTGAAGCAATCCCACTAAAATCAGGGACTAGACAAGTCTGTCCTCTCTCTTGATATCTTTTCAATATAGTACTTGAAGTTCTAGCTAGAGTAATTAGACAACATAAGGAGGTCAAGGGGATACAAATTGGAAAGGAAGAAGTCAAATTATCACTATTTGCAGATGACATGATTGTCTACTTAAGTGACCTGAAAACCTCCACCAGAGAACTCCTACAGCTGATAAACAACTTCAGCAAAGTGGCTGGTTATAAAATCAACTCAAGCAAATCAGTTGCCTTCCTATACTCAAAGGATAAGCAGGCTGAGAAAGAAGTTAGGGAAATGACCCCCTTCACAATAGCCACAAACAATATAAAGTATCTTGGTGTGACTCTAACCAAACAAGTGAAAGATCTATATGACAAGAACTTCAGGTCTCTGAAGAAGGAAATCGAAGAAGACCTCAGAAAATGGAAAAATCTGCCATGCTCGTGGATCGGCAGGATTAATATAGTTAAAATGGCCATCTTGCCAAAAGCAATCTACAGTTTCAATGCAATCCCTATCAAAATCCCAACTCAGTTCTTCACAGAGTTAGAAAAAGCAATTCTCAAATTCATCTGGAATAACAAAAAGCCCAGGATAGCTAAAACTATTCTCAACAACAAAAGAAATTCTGGGGGAATCAGTATCCCTGACTTTAAGCAATACTATAGAGCAATAGTGTTAAAAAACTGCATGGTATTGGCACAGTGACAGACAAGTGGACCAATGGAATAGAATTGAAGATCCAGAAATGAATCCACACACCTATGGTCACTTGATCTTCAACAAAGGAGCTGAAAACCTCCAGTGGAAAAAAGCCTTCCCAATCTTAGGTCTTCAGAATGTCTTAGGGATGTGCACACACCCCCAGCCACCGATTTCGATTCACTCTCCCAGCCCTCTCTCCCTGGATCTTCCCATACTTGATAAACCCACAATATTCAATATCTCCTCCATATCAGTCCCTCATTCTGTTTCCTCCATCCATCTATCTGATGACCATCTCATGGTATCCTGTACTTGATGGCTAATATCCACTTACAAGTAAGTACATAGAATTCACTCAGGATGATATTTTCTAGTTCCATTCATATGGCTGAAAATTTCATGAATGGCCTTTGCTACCCTTATCTGGTCTATAAATAAAACAGTATCAATAATAATTGTGTCAAAGACTAGTGTCACGATAAATTCTTTTAGGCCATTGTTAGAGTGTAAAGAAAAGAAAAGGAACTCATTTAATACTTGACAGAGATCACATTAAGGAAAATAAAGTAAGTCATGTGATGTGATCCTTGCCTTTTATAGCAACATTTACTAAACAGAGGCAGGTGGAACTTTGTGAGTTCAACACCAGCCAGGCCTATGTAGTGAATTTTAGATTTGTCATGGCTTTATAATGAGACTTTGCCTCAAAATAAATAATAAATACAATAAAACAAAAAAGTAGAAAAAGTAATATATAGAGTAGAAGGAAATAAATCTCATTAATATTTTCAGTCTTTCACTTTCTCCTCTATAATTATCACAGTTTAAAATGACCTTGAGGTATAAAAATGGAAAAAATGGAAATTTGAACAAATATCACCATGCCAAGAATAGATTGGCCTGATTCTTATCCTCCATGACTCTAAATAATAAAAAATTCACCATTTCTCTTGATTTATACTGATTTTTTCATGTCTAGAGCTTCTTACAAAATTTAAGAATTTCCTTGGCACTTTTCATGAAGAGGGGAGAAAGAAGTAATTTAAACATCATGCCCTTGAAAAAATTCTTTTCTTTTATAGGATATTTTATTTATTTACATTTCAAATGTTATCCACTTTCCTGGTTTCCCCTCCAGAAACCCTCTATCCTATCTTTCCCTCCCTACCCCTGCTCCTGCCCCCCCCCAGCTCCTATGAGGGTGCGAGGGTGCTTCCCACCCATCTTTTTAACACCACAGTTTTGATCTGGGATTTCAATTTATTACCCAATAACTTTGGACAAATAACTGCTCATTTTCATTTCTCAAGGTAAAGTGAGATATTATTTCTTATACCAATGGATTCTTGTCAGATCTGAATAAAGTAGATTGGTTAATACAATATTACACTGCACATAGTGAACATCTAGTTATACTCTCTTTCATCTCCAAGCACTCGGAATATAGTAGAATTCAAAGAATGAATAATGAATTAATGAATTAGTGACATAGGGATGAATTAAAATTGGTAACTATAAACAAAACAACTGAAGTTTTAGGTCTGTTTTCAGGCTCCTTAACTAAGCAAATATATGATAAGACATTATTTTCCCTAGGCTTCTTAGGGCGAACTTACCCGGATTTTTTTTTTTTTGCATATGTTTTTTTTTTCACAAGCTACAACATAACTGCCCCACAAAAGGAAGCTGGCAAATTAAAGAGGTTCCAAAGTGCCAGAGGTGAGATCTCTTTCAGAAATGCCACAATATTTTCACCAGGCTTTTTGAGGACTCATAGGGTACTTTGTCTTTTGCCTTTTGATGTGAATTCTGATATTTTTCCCATAAGTGGCATTTCAAAGATGACAGCTCCAGCTGTCCCCTCGTCCTTCTCTAGTGATTCATGCCCAGCAGATGGTACAAATAGCTTGGCATGTATTTGCTGGATCAGTTTGGTGAGACGGCCATGCCAGACGGCTGATAGCTTCTTTGAAGTCGTTCATCCTGGTGACTGAACAGTAATTGCATAACTTAGGTCAAACTTAAGGATAAGACATTGGAGCTCAGACAAATCTAGAATATAGGACTTCATGTCTTAAATGGCACCTTATAATTAGGTTTATCTTTTTCATTAATCACATTACTAAATACTACTAAAGTTATTTAGTATATCTTTTGCATTAATCATGATACTGGTTAGATGTAGATGTAATTTTTCCATTTGTGTGTTCTATTGCCTGGTGTTGAGGTAACCCCATTAATACAGCATAAATGACACTAGAATACACATAGGCACAGACATCAGTGGATTTTCATTATAGTCCCAATTTACCTACTTTTTTTTTCTGGGAAATCAGGGCAAAGATTTCACTTGTAGTGACTTTTAGATCCTAAATCTTTTCAATAAAGATGAAAATAAACTTATTGTCAATGTCACAAAGAGATTTTGAGATACAATGAATAACAAATTCATAAAAGTTATGTAAGTATTTCAATAAGTTTCAAAACAGGAGGGTATAGTCTAGCAACAGAGTACTTATCTGATGTGTAAGAAGCCTAAAAACGAATCACAAATATAGACAGGACACTTCATACTTAGATGCATTGTCACCTCTCTGGAAGGCTATGTGAGTTCTAGACCAGGACTGAAGGGCAATTGTCTATTTGAAACAAAGACTCTTACCAACTCTTCATCTTTCCTTAGAACTACATTAATTCCTCATCCCTAAAAGATTATTTTATTTTAGCAAAGATATATTACAATGTGCAATGCTTTAATTAGATAGGATTTTTATTCTTTGAAAATTTCATACATATGTATAATGAATTTGAAACATTTCTAACCACCGTTACTCCTCTTATCTGCCCCATCTTCCACTGAAACCCATCTTATCAATGAATGTTTCCCTTCATTTCATGTCAGTGTGTATGCGTAACACCCACTGAGTTTAATTAATGTTGGTGAATGAGCATGAGTGGGAGTTATTTACTGGAGCTTCATCAAGTTGTCTGTAGCTATACCCCTGAAGAAAATGACACTTCTTTCCCCAGCAACAATTAACTGCCTATAGCCACCAATAGAGATCTGGCCTCATGAGCCTTTCTCCTCTCCATGATGAGATGTAGATAGAAGAGAATTTTGTACAGATATTGTGCTGGCAACAATTGAGTCTGATATAACATCGAATCATAGCATCAAGTACTAAATCCCAAATATAGATTCATAAATATGCTCCACTCTAAAACTTAATTAATACAATCAAAGTTATTAAAAGATTGTGGCTTGCAACGCTGGAGATTTTTTTTACCAACAAATTGTTGTCATTTCAATTCTAATATAAATTTTGCCTGAAGTGGCCCAGTTATTGCATGAACATGATCAATCCATAATGATCTATGTGGAGAGTCTCATGCATAAGGATCTGAGAAGCAGAGCTACTGAAATCATTCATTGTATATTTATCCCTAGATCTTTCTCTACACACTTTATATAAGGATCTACATTTTCAGGGTCAAAAACTGTGCTCAGATATTTTTTCTTCTACACACACCATAAATTTCTATTCTTTGCATTTACCAAAATAAGTTTCTCAAATAAATTGAAATGTCTTTTTTCCAAAAAGAAAAAAATGAGTTGCAGAGCCTTACGATATTAAGGTCAAATATCCTATTAACAATTAGGTGATTTTCTTTTGGGTAATTTAACTCCTCAAACCTTTCACTTTTATTTCCTGTGCAAGATATTAGGATAAAAACCATCAGTTCAAAACTGGACTTCTGATAAATTTTGCTCTCTTTTTTTCCTTTCTCTTGAGTATAAATTTCTGCAGCTATACCAAGCTCAGCTGACATTTGCATTAAGTAAGTAAAAGTAGACCTAGAGTCTTGGAAATGTTGGTAAAGCTTTCATGCCACGATGAAGATCCCCAGAACCAACATACTCATGCAGCCATAGCTGCACTAATCTGTAAATTGAACACTGGGACAATATAGACAGGATGCCTCCTGGACTTTGCAGACCAGCAAGTCTTGCTGAAACACTGAGTTCAATAAGACACCCTATCTCAAAAAAACTTGATGGAAGCCAATTGCGGAAGATACCAAATGTTGCCTTTTGACCTCCACATGTATTACTATGCATAAATAAATAAATAAATAAATAAGCATTACAATGGTTGTTTCATAAGACAGCTATTTGAAATATGCAAGACAATCTTTTTAAAGCTTGATCAGAAAGATGAAATGCATGGCATCATTTGGTCTTTAAGAATATCTAGAGTTACAGTGTTTGTGTGAAGAAGCTGCTAGGAGTAGTTTTATCTGTCCAAGTCAGCACCAATTCTAGGAAAGATGCCTACATTGCAGCCAAACCCCGTATCTTTTATTTGCAAATGTTCAAGTGCCTGGTGGCTCAGTAAAATTCTTATTCCCCACTTTTTATCCCCATGACAGACTCAAATTAACAGAATGTCCTACAAGCCATGGGGTGTAGGAACTATGGGTCTCCAGGCAACACCAGGGAGCCCAAAGCTCCTAAAACAGAAAATGTTCCCATCATTTCACCTCATTATTAGTCATCAAACCAAAGGAACCAAATTAAAGTGCATAGTCAGGCCTGTACCGGAGCATGATGAACATTGTCTTCTCCATCACTGGAAACCTGGGCAAGAGACTTTGCCAGGACAGTGCTCCTGTGAGGAGAATATTTATCATCACCAGCAGCAGATATTTACTCCTGTGTTGCAAAAGCCAACAACACAGCTTTCCCCAGACACTATAACACCTTTGTAAGGAACATAGGCTATTATAAAGTTTTTGAAATATTGCATTATTCCTGCTAGAGACTTTGCTAAAATTCTCTCAAATAAGCCAGCATGTCTCTGATATGTTTCTTGTTTGCTCTATTTAACAGCTATTGCAATTAATATTAAGAGCGATGAAGAGGAAATTGCTCCCCTGTGCCAAGTGTGTACTCATTGACTCTGATTCCAAAGCATTTGCTCTTTCTGCCATACAATGTCTGAGGCAAAGTAATAAAGTTAAATACTTCTTAAAAGTACATATTTAGGAGATAGAAAGATTGTGGGTAAAGTCCTTTTTGCACAGAAACAAGGATCCAAATTCAAATTTGTGGTACTTACATAAAACCACGGGCACATGGCTGGAGCCTGTATTCTCAGAACTGGGACAAAGGAGTAAAAAGCCTATCTTAGGGTCTTGCTCTCCAGCCAGTCTAGTCACCAGTGAGATACAAGGTCAGGGGGAAACTCTGTCTCAAACAATGCAAGGAAAAGAGCAGAGGAAGACACCTGATCTCAGCGTATGATTGCTATAAAAGTGAGCCCATGTGCACAGACACACATGAAGAAGAGAAAGAAAGAGGAGATTAAGGAGAGGAGAAGGAAGAGGAAGGCAAAGAAGATGGAGTGGGGGAGGAGAAGATGAAAAAGATGAAGATGAAGAAGAGTAAGAAGGAGAAAATTAGTGCTAGAGAAAGGACCCAAGGAGCTGAAGGGGTTTGCAGTGTCATAGGAAGAACAAAAATATGAATAATCCAGTACCCCCAGAGCTCCCAGGTACTAAACCACCAACTAAAGAGTACACATGGAGAGACCCATGGCTCCAAACACATATGCAGCAGAGGATGACCTTGTTGGACAACAAAGGGAGGAAAGGGAGGAGAGGCCCTTGGTCCTGAGTAGGAAGTAGATAGATTGGTGAGCAGGGGGAAGGAGGATGGGTTAGGAGATTTGGGGAAGGGGAAACCAATAAAGGGTACAACATTTGAAATGTAAATAAAGAATATATCTAAATTAAAAAAAAAGAAAGATGTCAAGACAATAGGCCCAAGGAAATATCTATGGAATCATCATAATCACAAACCCATGTTACAAAGGAGATTTAATTCCTCCTCGGATTTGAACTATGGACTTCTGTGGCAAAGATTCTTTATGGTATGCCATCTGGCAAAACTAAATGGAAATCTAACATCTTAAATATTGTCTTTACCAGCATGATGAATATATTGTTTGGAAATTTAATCTAAATTAAATCCCCTCCCAACCTTTGTCAAATCTTTGACAAGAAAGAAAATTTTGAATTTACTTCTAGAAAGTTAAACTAGGTAACCCTCAGGGTTGTTTTGATTTGCATTTCCCTAATGACTAATGATACTGAACATTTCTTAATGTGCTTTTCAGACATTCGAAATTCTTCAGGTGAAAATTCTTTGTTTAGCTCTATAACCCATTTATAATAGGGATATTTGGCTCTCTGGAGTCTAACTTCTTGAGTTCTGAGATTTCACATCACACCAGTCAGAATGGCTAAGATTAAAAACTCCGGAGACAATAGGTTTTGGCCAGGATGTGGAGAAAGAGGAATACTCCTCCACTGCTGGTGGGGTTGCAAGCTGGTACAACCACTCTGGACATCAGTCTGGGGGTTCCTCAGAAAACGGGGCATGATACTTCCAGAGGACCCTGTTATACCACTCTAAGGCATATACCCAGAGGATTCCCCAACATGCAGTAAGGACACATGCTCCACTATGTTCATAGCAGCCTTATTTATAATAGCCAGAAGCTGGAAAGAACCCAGATGTCCCTCAGTGGAGGAATGGATACAGAAAATGTGGTACATTTACACAATGGAGTAAAACTCAGCTATTAAAAATAATGAATTCATGAAATTCTTAGGCAAATGGTTGGAACTGGAAAATATCATCCTAAGTGAGGTAACCCAATCACAAAAGAACACACATGGAATGCAGTCACTGATAAGTGGATATTAGCCCAGAATCTCTGAATACCCAAGACACAATTAACATATCAAATGATTCCCAAGAAGAAGGATGGAGAAGGCCCTGGTCCTGGAAAGGCTTTATGTAGCAATGTAGGGGATTACCAAGACAGAGAAGTGGGAGGGGGTTGATTGGGGAATGGGCGAAGGGAAAAGGGCTTATGGGAGTTATGGGAAGGGGGAACTGGGAAAGGGGAAGTCATTTGGAATGTAAACAAAGAATGTAGAAAATAAAAATAAAATAAAATAAAATAAAAACACCTAGGTAAGCCTGAATTAGTGAGTAACTTTAATGGGATGAAGAACAAAAGTAAAACTGTCTATGCTCTCCTCATAGTGTGGGATATTGTATACAAGTCATAGAACACCTTCAAGATTCTGAAAACTCCTTAAAATCCATTAGAATAATGTCTCAATTCCTAGCTGAAGCAATATAAGGCCCTTGAAGATACTATCACAAATATTCCTCATGTGGATCTTATTTGCCTATATAACACATTAGGCTAGCATGGCACTAGGAAAGAGTACAGGAATGAGCTGAAAGAATGGAGTTTTAGGCAATAAAGATGCTTTTTCTGGATGACTGAAGTCCTCATTAATGTACAGCATACTCCACTCCTGCAATGATTATCTGTGGAATTTGTGCATTGGATGGTTTCTATATCTCTGATTTTGCTGAAGACTACCAAAAGAAAGTTATTTTTTATGTTGATATTTAATTACTCCATATGTTAGAGATTTTTTTGATGTAGCTTTGTTTTAAAAATGTTAACTTGGCTAAAATTTAGTCATACTTTCATTTAAATTTGTAAGAGTGTGGCATTATTTTCTGCTTTCCATTGAAACATATGCTTCAGGGACTTTAATACCACCTTTAGGACCAGATGGCGTTGGTAAATCATACTTTTTTTCCTGTCTTAGGTCCAGAACTGATGAAAAATTAAAGTACAGGAAATAGATGGCAGTTTAAATAACAGCTTTATTACTGATGGCAAAGCAGATTAGAGAATGTAGAACTAAACCTTCATCCAGAGGCTTCTGACCACTTCATCCCTGAATCAGAAAGACAGGAATGCCCAGTACAGGCAGACCTTGAGATTTTCTAATGTTCCAGAATTTATCTGGAAGTTTGACAGTCAAGAACAAAGTAGAAGAGCTGGCCTGTGAAAAGCAGAGAGGGGGATAATGAGTCTGTTTTTCTCCAAGACCCATATGCATATGGTGTGAGTTAAAAGGTCAGGAAAAGAGAGGTTGGTAAAATTCTAGCAGAGATCCTTTACAAAAAAGGGCTTTGTAACCTATTCACATTGAGATAAAGAATCCTTCCAGGACAGCTCACAATCACCCTTTTGTCAGTATTCATTCATCTTTCTTTGCTTGTTTATAAGTGTGTAAAATGATAGGTAGAATTTATATATATATATAATGAATCTACTTAAATCTGTCCTCATATGGGCAAAGACATCCACATACACAAAAAAGTACACAACTATACTGTATTTTGAGATAGACTATTACATTTGATCTAATATCTTTGGATTATAAAATAACCTAGAAGGCACTCAACACATACTAACAAAACCAGTAATTCAGTAATTGTACAACCCAATCATCCTGGAAATTTGTATCCTATATCATTTTTATGCATCAGGACACATAGCCTTGAAAGCAGAAGGCAGTTTTCCAGGACCTTTGGCAACTGTGATTGTCCATGTCTTTTCAGGTGATGCATTTTGATTGTGTGATAATTATGAATAATTGGGCTGACATGAATCTAACAGCATAGGAATGTCAGAATTGAGCAATGGTAAACATCTAAACATCTGAAATATTCATGATTGAAAATTCGAAAGAAACTAAACCTAATTTTAAATAACCATTATTGTGTTGGGGAAGAGTTTAGTTTTACAAGTTTTAGAAAATGAAGCGGAGTTATACAGTCTACTTAATTATGTATACCATTTTAAGATACAAAAATTAAATTTTAAATGATTATTCACTAACAAAATATTCATTATAAAATCACTACTTAATCATTGTTCCTAGTCATCTAACCCATTACAATTCAAATAGATGTTAAAAAGAAAGGACAAATCTTGCATTTTATATTATTATATTCTTCGGGGGCCATAGATCATATGTGTTCCCATAAAACAACTGAAGGAACTATAATTGATACTACCATTTTCCCTTTATTTCACTTAATATTGCTTTTTTACAAACAGTAAGATTACCTCTCTCTTTCCTCAATGCTGATTCTCCATTAATGTAGAATTTCATAAAATAGCATTATTTGTTTTATAAATATATATGATATATGTGTTAATGATGTATAACACATATATCTTGGCATATATTTTAATAATGGAACTTTTTTATTAGAAATATTCTTCACTTACATTTCAAATATTGTCCCCTTTCCTGGTTCCCCACCCCGAAAGTCCCATAAGCCATCTTCCCTTGCTCCCCCTGTTCCCCAATAAACCCTCTCCCTCTTTCCTGACCTGGTATTCCCCAACACTGCCGCATCAAGCCTTTCCAGGACCAGGGGACTCTCATCCCTTTTATATTCAACAAAGCCATCTGCTGCTGCCTATGCATCTAGAGCCATGTGTAACTCCATGTGAACTATCTAGTTGATAGTTTTGTCCCTGGGAGCTCTGGGAGTACTGGGTGGCTCATATCATTACTCCTCCTGCAAACCCCTTCAGCTCCTTTCTCTAGCTCCACCACTGGGGACCCTGTCCTCAGTTCAATGGCTGGCTGAGAGTGTCCCCCTTTGTATTTGTCATTCAATAGCGGAGCCTTCCAGGTGACAGCTATATCCAGCTCCAGTACTTGTGGGCATCAATAATAGAGTCTTGGATTTGTAGCTATGTATGGGATGGATCACTAGGTAGGGTAGTCTCTGGATGGTCTTTCCCTCAGTCTCTGCTCCACACTGTCTCTGTATCTCCTTCTACGAGTGTTTTGTTCCCTCTTCTAAAAAGGACTAGAGTATCCATATTTTGTTTTTCCTTCTTCTTGGGCACCATTTGATATGTGAATTGTGTCTTGGGTATTCCGAGCTTCTGGGCTAATATGCATTTATCAATGAGTGAATACCATGTGGGTTCTTTAGTAATTGGGTTATAACTTAGGATGATATTTTCCAGCTCCACCCATTTGCCTAAGAATTTCATGAATTCATTGTTATTAATAGCCGAGTAGCACTCCATTGTGTAAATGAACCTCATTTTCTGTATCCATTACTCTATTGAGGGACATCTGGTTTCTTTCCAGATTCTGCCTATTATAAGTAGGGCTGCTATGAACATAGTGGAACATATGTCCTTATTACATGCTGGGGAATCCTCTGGGTATATGCCCAGGAGTGGTATAACAGGGTCCTCTGGTAGCATCATGCCCAGTTTTCTAAGGAACCGCCAGACTGATTCCCAGAGTGTTTGTACCAGCTTGCAACCCCACCAGCAGTGGAGGAGTGTTCTTCTTTCTCCACATCCTGGCCAATTCCTGCTGTCTCCTGAGTGTTTGCTCTTAGCCATTCTGACTGGTGTGAGCTGAAATTTCAGGGTTCTTTTGATTTGTATTTCCCTGATGACTAAGGATGCTGAACATTTCTTTATGCTTCTCTACCATTTGATATTCCTCAGGTGAAAATTCTCTGTTTAGCACTATACCCCATTTTTCAATAGGGTTATTTGGCTCTCTGAAGTATAACTTCTTGTGTTCTTTGTATATATTAGCCTTCTATTAGATGTAGGGTTGGTAAAGATATTTTACCACTTTGATGGTTGCTGCTTTGTCCTATTGACAGTGTTCTTTGCCTTACAGAAACTTTGTAATTTTATGAGGTCCCATTTCTCAATTTTTGATCTATGAGCATAAGCTATCAGTGTTCTGTTGAGGAAATTTTCCCCTGTGCCCAGGTGTTCAAGGCTCTTCCCCAGTTTCTTTTCTATTAGTTTCAGTGTATCTGGTTTTATGTGGAGGTCCTTGATCTGCTTGGACTTGAGCTTAGTACAAGAAGATAAGAATAGATCAATTTGTATTCTTCTGCATGCTAACCAAGAGTTGAGCCAGCACCATTTTTTGAAAATGCTATCTTTTTTCCACTGGATGATTTTAGCTCGTTTGTCAAAGATCAAGTGACCATAGGTGTGTGGATTCATTTCTGGGCCTTTAATTCTATTCCATTGATCTACCTGCTTGTCACTGTACCAATACCATGCAGTTTTTCACACTAATGCTCTGTAGTACTGCTTGAGATCCAGGACACTGATTACCCCAGAAGTTCTTTTACCGTTGAGAATAGTTTTAACTATCCTCGGTTTTTTGTTATTCCAGATGAATTTGAGAATTGCTCTTTTTAACTCTATGAAGAATTGAGTTGGGATTTGAATTTGATAGGGATTTCATCGTATTTTGCTTTTGGCAAGATGGCCATTTTTACTATATTAATCCTGCCAATCCATGAGCATAGGAGATTTTTCCATCTTCCGAGATCTTCTTTGATTTCTTTCTTCAGAGACTTGAAGTCTTTGTCATATAGATCTTTCACTTGTTTGGTTAGAGTCACACCAAGATACTTTATATTGTTTGTGATTATTTTGAAGGGTGTCGTTTTCCTAATTTCTTTCTTGGCCTGTTTATCTTTGGGTATAGGAAGGCTACTGATTTGTTTGAGTTAATTTTATATCTGGCCACTTTACTGAAATTGTTTATCAGCTCTAGGAGTTCTCTGGTAGAGGTTTTTTTTTTTTTTTTTTTTCGTTGTGTTTTTGTTTTGCTTTGTTTTTGTTCACTTAAGTATGCTATCATATTATTTGCAAATAGTGATGATTTGACTTCTTCCTTTTCAATTTGTATCCCTTTGACTTTCCTTTGTTATCTAATTGCTCTAGCTAGAACTTCAAGTGCTATATTGAATAAATATGGAGAAAGAGGGCCTTACTCTGGGTAACTGACCTCCAGACCCATAATTATGAGCAACAGTAGAATAGAGTCAGCTCTAGTCTCACACATCTGTGGTTCCAACATTTACTTGGAAGGCTAAGGCATGAGAGTTACCATGAGTTCCAAACTATTGTGGGTTACATAGTGTATTAATCCAAACAACCCACCAAACAAACAAGCAACAAACAGGAAGTCGGGTAGTAGTGGTGCATGTATTACTACCAGCACTCAAGGGGCAGAGGCAGATAGATTTCTGATTTTGAGGCCAACCTGGTCTACAGACCAAGTTTCAAGACAGCCAAGACTACACAGAGAAACCCTCCCTTGAAAAATACAAGCAAACAAACCCCACTAAATTGTGTTATACCCTATCTTTTGATACCATTTCATCAATGTATTAGAAATGACAGATTTGTAACTATTCCATAAACTATAACAATTGCCTTATAGCATCTGTCAAATAGTCACACTGAACTTAAAGTACTTTGGAGAAACTTCCCAAGGGAGTAAAAGGGGTATGAAACCCCTTTCCAGAGGAATGACTAAATGAGTGAAAAATACGTGTGAAACAAGAAGATATACTTATTACCAAAGTTTCATCAAAAAGCATTCTCAAGAGACAACCATCTGAAACCAGTTGGAAGCAGAGTGCCAATAACAGAAAGCAACGTGGAATGAGAGCCAGGCAGAAATAGATAAGAAGATAAGACTCCATGCCAGAAGACTGTGTGAGCTAGAGCAAATATTTTTTAGTTTAATTTTTTTTATTTTTGAAATTAAAATTTAATTATATCATTCTTCCCTTTCTTCTCATCCCTAGAACACTTCCCATGTTCACTCTGCTCCTTGATTGTCCTCAAGTTCAAATACATGACCTTTATTCCTTTATTTGTTGATATGCATATAGTTAAATATTTATGAATATAAATAAAATATAAAGTCATATTTATATACAACTTTTTCAGTCCATATGATGTTACCTTGTAGTTATGTCATTTCAAGACTACTTGGTATTGGTTATGCCACTGAGAGACTCTTCCCTGGGGAAAGGTCTATCTTGAACTGACCTGAAAGCCCCCTTTCTGATAACGGAAGGGTCAATAAATATCCTACAGTTTGAGAGGAAACTTGTAGAGGTCACCTCCAGCAGAAAGACAGGGCATCAAGTGAAGGATGGGGTCGCCATCCCACAGTCAAAACTTCTGACCCACAATTGTTCCTGTCTAAAAGAACTTCAGGGACAAAAATGGAGAAGAGCCTGGGGAAAAGGAGGTCCAGCAGCAGACCCAAACTGGGATACAATTCAAGAGGATGCCAAAAGGCCTGACACTGAGGCCATGGAGTGCTCACAAAAAGGAAACTATCATGACTGTGCTCCGAAAGACCTCACAAGCATCTAAATGAGTCAGATGCAGATATTTACAACAAACCAATGGACAGAAGCTGCTGACCTTTGTGGTTGAATTAGGGAAAAGCTGAAAGAAGCTGAGGAGGAGGTTGACCCTGTAGGGGGATGAGCAGTCTGAACTACCCTGGACCCCCAAGATCTCTCAGACACTGGGTCACCAACCAGTCAGCATACACAAGCTGATCTGAGGCCCACCTATACAGCAGAGGACTGCTAGGTCTGGACTCAGTCAGAGAAGATGCCCTAACCCTCAAAAGACTGGAGGCCCCAGGGAGTGAGGAGGTCAGGTGGGATGGAGGTTGGGGTGGTGGGGCAAGGGGATGGGAGGAAGAGGTATGGGATGTGGAATAGTAAAAGGGTGGGCCAGGAGGGGCATAAAATCTGGACTGTAAAATAAGATTAAATGACTTTTTTTTAAAGATAGTGTCCAAGGGGGAGAAGCAACCAATGATTTTACCCAGCAATGATGTCTATAAACTACAACCAGCATGGCTCATAACCCTAAGCGTGCAATGGTAGCATATCTTCGTGATAACTATGAGCTCTTTAATTTGACTTAAGGTATGCTCAATGGAAGGAAAATCATGTCTAGTGCTGAAAACCCAACCAACTAACTAGGTTAGTGGGTTCATGGATCTTGAAAATAGAACATATAACTTCCACTTTATGAAAGAAGCATAGTTCATACATGCATTCTAAATATCTTTATAAAAATGTATTTCTCATCAAAGAAACTTCTGTTTGCAGCTGACAGGGACTATTAACAAAGTCACAAACCATGAAAATGCAGGGGACAAGTGAAGATGTGGCGTCCAGTCCTTACTGATACACTTATAGCTCAAGGTTCATCACAGAAGATGAGGCAGAAAGAGTATAAGCGGTAGAGGGAAAGCAAGTCTGCTGAGAGAGTACCTTTTCTAGAGATGTCAGGGAAGCTACACTCATGAACTCGCATCAATATGGCTGCCTAAATAAGATCCAAACAAGGACAACACCAACCGATTTGGTAACATGGAAGGGAAAAAATGTTATGAAGCCCCATTCCTAGAAAAAAAATGCATCTAAGAAATCAAGAGATTAGAATGAATTTCCTAATTTCTCCAAATTTCAATTTCTTCACCTGAAAATTCAGAACTAATATCTTCATGAATGTGATAAACAAAAATTTTCCACTTATTCATGTAATGTGCAGAAGTGTTGGGATTCTTGTAGGAGCACTCCTTCTATCATTCCTGTCATACAGTTTCTAAGCATGCATATAGAAATGAATCAGCACTTATTTTCCTCAAAATCTAAATGGACACAAAATCCACTCACCTTCATGGGTCTTTTATGAAAAAAGCTGCAACTCTTGTACCTTAGCTCTGTGTGGTTGTTATTATCACTCTTTCTGCATCTTTATCAATATTTTTAGTTTGTATCTCTATCTCTATAAATACTATAGCAATTTTGAATAGGTAAAATATTTGGACATAATATAAAAATATGACATAAATATATACTCATTTTGTTTCCTCACTATTTTCAAAAGAAAGAGAAGTATAAGCATGGGTAGATAATAGACATAAAAGAAAGAAAGGTAGATGGCAGATAGATAGACGGATAGATAGATAGATAGATAGATAGATGGATGAATAGATAGATAGATAGATAGATGATAGATGGATGGATGGATAGATAGATAGATGGATGGATGGATAGATAGATAGATAGATAGATAATAAGTAGATGGTAGATGAAATATAAATAGATAATAGATCAATAGTTGGATAATGCAGATAGACAGATAAGTAGATAGATAGATAGATCAATAGATAGAATGATAGTAGATAGATATTCAAAGTATACTTTCCTAGAAAAGGAAAGGGTTTATTTCATATTTTATAGTCCATCACAGATGGAAGCCACAGCAGTAACTCAAGGGAGTTACTTTGAAGCTTGAAATGAAGCAAAGACTGTGGATAACTCTTCTCGTCTTACTCCAGTGGATTACTCATCTACATTTCTAATACAGTTGAGACCCACCTACCAAGAAATGACAATCAAAAATATACCCCACAGAAATATCTACAAATTTTAATGGAAAAAATGACAAATGAAAAAGACTAACCAAAACAATTATTAATATCTGTCTTTCTCCCAACATAAAGTCATTTTTCTTCAATAAAGATAGAGTAAAAAGAAAACTTTCATTCCTTATATGACTTAGAAATTTAGCATGATGGGACAAGAGGAATGGCTCAGGAGTTAAAGTTGCATATCATTCTTGCAGAGGCCAAACGTAACTTTGCTTCCCAGCACTCATATAGTGTTACTCACAATCGGGGCATCTGGTGAACTCTACAGGAACCTGTACTCATGTGCATACAACCTCCCCCACACACACACACACTCACACACACACACACACACACACACACACACACATACACTACACTGAAACATAAACAATAAATACTTAAAATCAGATAGCTTGCCTCCTGTCACTAACCCAAGAAATAGAAAGGATGAGACTGGAACACACTGGTACATGCCTCCATTTCTATCACACACAAGGTACCCTTCCACTTCTCAGTAAAAGGTAGAGTTGATCTTGAATAAAGTAGTCTTCCAAGGGAAATGTTTTGCTTTTACTGAATTGGTTTTCCCCTCTTCTTTTGGCCACCAAGAATACCCATAGCAATCAATTTCCAGCCAAGTAAATAAATTTTATAAAGGATACTAACACTTCCCTGAACTGCATTTCCGGTAATAATTGTGCTGTAAAACAGTCCAACACCAGTAGGTGTAGCATAAAACATAAGGTGAAATTTAGGCTTAAAGTTTAAAAGGTTGAATATATGTTTTCTTCAACAAGAACACCTGCCTACAAATGACTCTACCCATATGTTCTTTTCAGAAAAACATGAAAAAGTACCACATATTTATGCTCAGAACAGGTTCACAGTATCAAGGACTGTTCAATTCCTGTAAACAGAAAGTAGATTTAATAAATTTTAAATGAAAATTTTCAGTCACAAATAAATGTGAGAAGTCTGATAAGATCCTTTGCAATGCCCATTTTACACTCAATTTAAACTTTGCTTAAATTAACTAATTGTCTCCACAGGGGCTGAGGAACTTGCTGAACCAGCTTGAAAGGCACTGCTCATCTAAATGCCCAGAACACACATAAAGTCTAGGCTGGGATGGGCTCTCTGTAATTTCTGGGAAGGCAGACTCAGGTGATACCAATAGTAAACAGGCAATGTAGACTAGACCATGAAAGAGCTCTGGGTTCAACTGAAAGGCCTAGCCTAGTAAATAAAGTGCAGAAGGATCCAGAAAAACACCCAACACCAATTTCAGGCCTCCTTGCACACATGTACATAGTGAACACTTGTGCACACATGCCTAGCACACACACAACATGAAAAATAAAATAAATGGTTTTACAGTAATAAAAATAGAGTTTAATGATGTAACCTCCAAATGAGCAAATATTAAAGCTTATAAAATCTAACAAGTAAAATTTTTCTTTATTACTCTTAAAAGCTAAATCTCCTCAGTCATTCGGTATTCCTCAGTTGAGAATTCTTTGTTTCGCTCTCTACCCCATTTTTTAATAGGTTTATTTGGCTCTCTGGAGTCTAATTGCTTAATTTCTTTGTATATATTGAATATTAGCCCTCCATCAGATGTAGGATTGGTAAAGATCTTTTCCCAATCTGTTGTTTGGCATTTTGTCCTATTAACAGTGTCCTTTGCCTTACAGAAGCTTTGCAATTTTATGAGGTTCCATTTGTCAATTCTTGATCTTAGAGCATAAACTATTGGTGTTTTGTTCAGGAAATTTTCCCCCTTGCCTATGTGCTCAAGACTCTTCCCCACAAGGAAATGCAAATCAAAACAACCCTGAGATTCTACCACACACCAGTCAGAATGGCTAATATCAAAAACTCAGGTGACAGCAAGATGCTGGCAAGGTTGTGGAGAAAGGAACATTCTTCCATTGCTGGTGGGGTTGCAAGCTGGTACAACCACTCTGGAAATCTGTCTGGTGGTTTATAATATCCAGAAGCTGGAAAGAACCCAGATGTCCCTCAACAGAAGAATGGATACAGAAAATGTGGTACATTTACACAATGGAGTACTACTTAACTATTAAAAACAGTGAGTTCATGAAACTCTTAGACAAATGGGTGGAACTAAAAAATATCATCCTGAGTGAGGTGTCCCAATCACAAAAGAACACACATGATATACACTCACCGATATGTGGATATAAGCCCAGACACTTGGAATAACCAAGATACAGTTCACAGACACATGAAGCTCAAGAAGAAGGAAGAGCAAAATATGGATACTTTGATCCTTCTTAGAAAGGGGAACAAAATACCCATGGGAAGAGATACAAAGACAAATTGTGGAGCAGAGACTGAAGGAAAGGCCATACGGAGACTGCCCCACCTGTGGATCCATCCCATATATAGTTACAAAACCCATACACTATTGTGTATGCCAACAAGTTCTTGGTGACAGGAGCCTGATACAGCTGTCTCCTGAGAGTCTCTGTCAGTGCTTGACAAATACAGAGGTGGAAGTTCTTAGTCAACCACTGGACTGAGCACAGGATCCCCAATGGAGGAGCTAGAGAAGGAGTCAAGGAGTTTAAGAGGTTTGCAGGCCCATAGGAGGAACAATATGAACCAACTAGTACCCCCAGATCTCAAGTGACTAAACTACCAACCCATGGAGGGACCCATGGCTCCAGCCTCATATGTAGTAGAGGATGGCCTTGTTGGACATCAGTGAAAGGAGAGGCCCTTGGTCCTGTGAAGGCTCGATGCCCCAGTGTAGAGGGATGCCAGGCCAGGGAAGTGGGAGTGGGTGAGATGTTGAGCAGGGAAAGGGGCAATGGGATAGGGTGATTTTGGAGGGGAAAGGAGGAAAGGGGACAATATTTGAAATGTAAAGAAAGAAAATATCTAATGAGAAAAGCTAAAGCTCAAATGGATGGGAATAAAACATGTTAGATGCATCAATAAAAGATGTTCTTAATGGAAAGCACAACTATTTACTTAGAAGACTCCTAGAGACAAACTCTTCTGCCTACAAATCCAGAATGGCATGAAAACTCCCTGACCAGAAGGAGAGGGGGCAGTGGAAAGACCATACAGAATTTGTAGTAATGTCTCTTTCAGGAAAGCAATTTGGACTCCAACCAGACTAACAGTGATGGAAAATCATTATCTCAGGATGGTGGATTCTTAGCTGGGTCTGATTACAGGTGAGATAAAGGTGCTGCAGGCTGAGACTTGGTAGCTAATGCTTTCTTCCCATTAGATGCTCATGGTCCTTCCAGAGCTGCCAGGACAAACAGTTTCTTTTCACTTCAATTACCTCGACTGACGGTTGGAAAGCAAAATAGAACCCAACCATCTGCTTCACTTGAAATAAAATGTGAGCGAGTGTGTAAAAGAAACTAAATTAGCATGATGTGATTGGAATTCACAGTTTTCCTGGATGATAAACATTTCTTAGCATTTAAGTGGATTGTTAGTCAAGAGCAAATGCTCTAATGCAAACTTTATATAAACTCTTGGTTGATTCTCTATGAAAAGAATTCATCAAAAAGAAATAATTAATCCTCTCAGCATCATCAGTGCCGGAGATTACTAATCACCAGCTTTCCCTAGCTTTATTTGGGCTAATTAACAAACTTGGTGTGTTTATGATACTATTCTCAGCTAAACTTTAATAGGATTCTACAACTCAGGAAATGAGGCCAACAATTGACAATGAGAACTCACAAAATTAAAAAGCTTCTGCACAGTAAAGCAAACTGTTAGCTGGGTGAAGAGATAGCCTTCAGAATAGGATAGAATCACTGCCAGCTATACACTGACAAAAGGGTGGCATCTAGAATATACAAAGAGCTGAAAATAAACTAAACAAGAAATCAGCACAATCAAATACTGGATGAAGAACTAAGGAGTGTTTTCAAAAGAGACACAAATGGCCAATAAATATACTTTTAATTTGTTCAACATCCTTAGCCATCAGGGAAATGCAAATTAAAACTATTTTGTAATTCTATCATACCCCAATCAAAATTGTGATCATCATGAAAATAAATGAAAGAAAATGCTGGTGAGGATTTAGGAAAAGAGAAATTATTTTTCTCTTAGTAGGAATATAAATTGGTCTGTCCACTAGAAAAAAACTTATTGTGGAAGTTTCTCAAAAACAACAATAAATTTACAGACATTTAAAAAAATAATATTCAACTTCACATGGAAACAATAAATCTAAGAGATCTAAAATTTACTAAATAATGAAAGAACTGTTGGGGTTATCATCATTCAAACCATATTATAGAGTTATGGTAACAAAAAAATGACATGGTATCAGTATAACAAATGACACATTGATCAATGGAATCAAACTAAAGTCTTAGCCATAATTCCACACACCTACAGACACATTCCTTTTAGCAAAGCAGCCAAAAACACTCTACACAGCTACAAAAAAATAAAAATGGACAAAGAATGACAACACAGAGAAAGTAGGGAATATTTTTAAATTCAAAGTCATGAGAAAGTATTTTCTGAACAGGATTCCAATAGCACAGGTATCAAGAGCAAAAATTAATAAATGGACCTCATGATGATTAAAAGCTCCTGTAAGCAAATAACAACACAAATCAAACAAAACAACAGGTTCCAGAATGAGAAAAGATATTTACTAATGATAAATCAAATAAAAGATCAATACATAGAATATATAAAGAATTACAAAATAATGAACCTCGAGGATCCAAATACCCCAAATAAAGATTGTGGTATAGAACTAAACAAAGAGTTCTCAAAGGAGGAGACATAAATGACCAAAAATCACTTTTTAAAATGTTCAACACCCTTAACCATAAGGGAAATGCAAAGTAAAACTAATTTGAGATTTCATCTTACCCTTGACAGAATGACTAAGATTGATTTAAAAAAAAAAAAAAGCCAGTATATGTTGTGGAGGATGCCGGTGGTAGTACAAACTGGTGCAGCCACTATGGAAATCAGAGTGGCAGTTCTTTCAAAAGCCAAAAATCAATCTACCTCAAGAGCCAGCAATACCACGCTTAGGCATATACCCAAAGGACTCTACATCTCGGTATGACGATATTTGCTCATCTGTGTCCATTGCTGTTCTATTCATAACAACCTGAACTTGGAAGCCGCCCAAATGGCCATCAAATGATGAATGAAAAATGAGAAGGAGGTGCATTTTACACAATGGAATCTTATTCACTTGCTATGAAAATTGAAATTGTGGAACTTGAAGGTAAATAAAACAAGCTAGGACTTATTCAGCCACAGGTTTCAATTACCTCTCAAGAAAAATTGGCATTACCTGGCAAAGGGGAATGTATGCAAAATCTACCACTCAGAAACCTCACCATCATAAACATAAAGAGCATCAGCAAACCTCTGTTTTAGGAATGTTGAAAGGAACAAGTGACAGAGTACCGGTGATTAGTAGTACATAGCTGGGTTTTCCGGCCACACTGCCTATGTGCTACTCTTTTATATGTCTCACCAGTTTGGTAGTATTTTATGCTCTATTTTTCTTATTTACATATTGATAGCATCAGTAGTATCTACTACAAAAGCTTGCATTGATTTTCAAGAGAAAAGAAACACACATTAGTTAATATGTGATGCTTTTACACACACATGTAAAATGCTTAGAATAATGCCTTGTATGTGAGCATTCCTGCTTTAGGTATTTCCATTATAATTTACAAGAGCAGTTTTAAACATACAACAAACATGAAAGTGTAGTTATTTATCACTAGTATGTGTGTATATGAAGAAATGTTAATATATACACTTGTAAATTCAAAAGTAAACACACAGACAAACATGATAGGATACTGTCCTTGAACAAAAATAGATGAGCTACACCATTAACAAGAAAAAACAAAATTAAAGCACAAAGAAATACACATGCTGCGGTGTCTCTTGTGTGATTTGTTTAAAGACCAAATAAATGTGATATTTAATGAGTTATACCACTTCATAAAGATAAAAAGTAAAGAGGGTATTATTAGCATATTTGATGTTGACTAAAGTTTGGAGAATCACTCAAGGATGCTCTATGGTGCTAAAATCATGTTTCATCAAGTAGTCCATGGGAAAATGGGCATCTGTTTGCTTTTTAAGCTGTATAGATTCCTTCTACATACAGTTTATGCTTTATATTCTACTGAAGTTATTATTATACTTTAAAATTTCAACAATTTGAAGTTTAAATACGGTTGCCTTGCTTTCATGTTGAAATTGTTTTGCTAGCCGCATTCAGAAAAACAAACATTTCCACTCCCCTGAAACATCACTTCCTTTTCAAACTTCCCCAGACATCAGATTTTCTCATGCATAAAGAAGATACAGGAACAGGAGTTCTGAAACTTGTCTTTCACATTCTCTCTGCTTCTCACAATTGCACAGCAATGTTAGAAGCTGAAAAAACTGATGGTGATGCACTTAACCTTATCCAGATGGATAGTTCCTATTTCATACATCTCTTCTTATCAACAGCAATTTCTAAGATGAGGCTATTGCACAAGGGCAGAAATAAAAGGAAGAAAATGAAAAATGAAAATATGATGATTGAAGATTTAGCCCTTCATGTAAAACTGAGACTAGCAAACACCAGCCCTGAATCATAAAATATTAAGAACCATATTTCCTATGAGAGAAAATGAGCCTTAGTAACATAGGGACTTAAGTATTTATTTGGGATTTTCTGTTTCTTCACACAGGGCTCAGTATCTAGTCTGCAGGAGATCAACCTGCACAGGGATGTTCAGGATCCGTCTATCAGACATGCAGTGAGTCACTGGACCAGGGACTTCTAACAGAGAAAGTCAGAATAAAAATGAGGAGAAAATAGGAGAATGACATTTTTGAAATGCTTATTAGATATAGCATAAAAGATGTATTCCAAAGCCTGAATTACAAAGATTTTACTCATAATTCCAAGTTGAAAAATGTTAAGCATGACTACACAAAAATGATAAGGCGCTGATTTATGTATAGAGTTAGGAAAACAACAATTTTTTTTGGTTAGACTATTCTATCATGCATTATAAAATGACTTTTCCCTTTTGCTGTTCATTTCAATAAATCTTCTTGTCTATTAATCTGCAAATTACTACTTCAAACTGCAGACTACGATTTCCTCACTGAAATGAAGTTTATGAGAAAAGTTCCCTAACATGAAACAAACAAACAAACAAAAATCCCTATATCAAATATGTATTTTCCAGCCTCTTACAGGCCTGGCGAGGAACATTTGACTCTTCACTTACCTATGTATTTTAGATACATTTTGATTAATATTTAAAAATGTATAACCTCCATTAGATCCAATGTTTTATAAATTCTTCAGGTTTATTATTTTTTTAGTTATGTGTCAGTATATAGGGGGCATAATATGTGAAAATATGCACTCACAGAGTCCAGAAGATGGTGTTGTATTTTCTGGAACTTGGGTGTCTGGCACTTATGAGCTACAGACATGGGTGCAAAAACACTCTTAGTTTTCTGCATGAGGAGTAAGTGCTTTGGCCACAGGTCCATTTCTCTAGCCTCTCAAGTCCTTCAAACCCTTTTAGATGGTTTTCATATTTCAACTAGTTATAGTCCATGGAAAGACAAATTTAAGAAGAATGAGAAAATGAAATGTTAAAAATAAATTGTCCAGAAAAACTTACAGTTATCATGACGAATAATGGTCCATTTAATGTTTAAAAAGGGAACAATGAATATTCATTAAACAGTAAGTAAATGATAAGGGAAGTTGGAATAATGCGATCTAATGTTCAAAATTCACAATGATTGCAGTGCCTTTCTCCATTATGTCGGGTTATTGCTTACTGCTCTCTCTGGTTGCCTAAAACTTTCTCATTTTCAACCATAAGTATCTTCATGTTCAGTTCTGAATTCTTGACATTACCACCAAAGTCTTTGCTCACCATCTTCTGCTTTTATTTTTCCTTTTATGAAGACATTTTTGATTTAAATCTTTTCTTGGTAGATAAAATGAGGAAAATGCATTGGTGTTTATTCTTTCCTTTTCTTGCTTTTCCTTCTGATGAGGAAAATGGAATTTACTAAGAAAACAACAGTACAATGGAATAGGATTGAAGACCCAGAAATGAACCCACACACCTATAGTCACTTGATTTTCTACAAAGGAGCTGAAAACATCCAGCGGAATAAAAAGATAGAACCTTTTCAACAAATGGTGCTGGTTCAATTGGAGATCAGCAACAGAAGAATGAGAACTGATCCATTCTTGTCTCCTTGTACTAAGCTCAACTCCAAGTGGATCAAGGACCTCCACGCTAAGCCAGACACTCTGAAACTAATCGAAAAGAAACTGGGGAAGACCCTGGAGGACATGGGAACAGGGGAAAAGTTCCTGAACAGAACACCAATCGTTTATGTTCTAAGATCAAGAATTGACAAATGGGACCTCGTAAAATTGCAAAGTTACTATAAGGCAAAGGACACCATCCAAAAGACAAATCTGCAACCAACAAATTGGGAAAAGATCTTCACCAACCCTACATCTGACAGAGGGCTAATATCAAATATATACAAAGAACTCAAGAAGTTAGACCCCAGAAAACCAAATAACCCTATTAAAAATGGGTACAGAGCTAAACAAAAAAAATTTCACCTGAAGAACTTTGGATGGCCGAGAAGCGCCTTAAGAAATGTTCAACATCATTAGTCATTAGGGAATGCAAATCAAAACAATCATGAGATTTCACCTCACACCAGTCAGCATGGCTAAGTTTAAAAATTCAGGAGACAATTAACAGTCAAAGCCGTAGGGGAACTTTGCTCGGACCTTGGCCTCCCAGGCTTTTGCCTGGACTCAGGGACTGGGCGGCCAGGCTAACCTTGTGTGCGATAGCCCGGTTGGCAGATCGGCTGCCCAGCGGAGTGAGCGGAACTCAGGGGAGGTCACAGTAGCATACACCGTCGGCACTCCCTGGGAGTGCACACGGGCTCCATCTGCTCCACAGACACAATCTGGGGCAAGGCCTCAGGCAGAAGGCCTTAGCTCTACTCTCTCCGCTTCCGGATCCAGATCAGTCTGGGCGGCAGCATTACATCTCCAAGTCCTGCAAGTGGCTAGCTGGGCTTCCGGGCGGCCAGCTGGGAGAAGTCAGTGTGCTCCAGTGAATCCAGCGGGCCCCAGCGGGAGCCTTCGGGTGCCTGCTTTGGGATCTGAACAGCCTGGGCAGCAGCACACTGTCTACAAGCAGTGCAGGAGGTAAGCTGTGCACCAGAGGCCAACTGGGAAGGGGCAGCTTGCACTGGTGAGTCCAGCACGGACAAGATAAACTAACACCAGTGAGATCTAGATGGCAAAAGGCAAACGCAGGAACGTCACTAACAGAAATCAAGGCAATATGGCAACATCTGAACCCAATTCTCCTCTACCAACATGTCCTGGATACCCCATCACACCAGTAAAACAAGATTTGGATTTAAAATCACTGGTCATGATGCTGGTACAGGAACACATGAAGGTCATACGTAAAGAAATTCAGGAGACAATGGATCAAAAGGTAGAAGCCCTTGCAAGGGAAACACAAAAATCATTGAAAGAAATCCAGGAGAATACAAAAGCCAACAAGGAGGAAATGCAAAAAACACTTAAAGAAATACAGGAGAACTTTGCTCAACAGGCTGAGGTCATGAAAGACGAAACACAAAAATCTCTTAAAGAAATACAGGAGAACTTTGGTCAACAGGCTGAGCTCATGAATGAGAAAACACAAAAATCTCTTAAAGAATTACAGGAAAACACAAACATGCAAGTGAAGGAGCTAAGCAAAACCATCCAGGATCTAAAATCAGAAGTAGAAACAACTAAGAAAACTCAAAGGGAGACAACTTTGGAGATAGAAAGCCTTGGGAAGAAATCAGGGGACAGAGATACAAATATCAACAACAGAATACAAGAGATAGAAGAAAGAATCTCAGATGCTGAAGATTCCATAGAAACCATGGACTCAACAGTTAAAGAAAATGCAAAATGCAAAAAGCTTGTAACCCAAAATATCCAGGAAATCCAGGACACAATGAGAAGACCAAACCTAAGGATTATAGGCATAGAGGAGAGTGAAGATTTACAACTTAAAGGGCCAGCAAATATCTTCAATAAAATTATGGAAGAAAACTTCCCTAACCTAAAGAGAGAGATGCCCATGAATATACAAGAAGCCTACAGAACTCCAAACAGACTGGACCAGAACAGAAATACTTCCCGTCACATAATAATCAAAACACCAAATGTTCTAAACAAAGAAAGAATACTAAAGGCAGTAAGAGAAAAAGGCCAAGTAACATATAAAGGAAGACCTATCAGAATCACAGCAGACTTTTCACCTGAGACTATGAAGGCTAGAAGGTCCTGGGCAGATCTCATGCAGACTCTAAGAGAACAAAAATGCCAACCAAAACTACTATATCCAGCAAAACTCTCAATCACCATAGATGGAGAAACTAAGATATTTCATGACAAAACCAAGTTTACCCAATATCTATCCACAAACCCAGCCCTAAAAAGGATAATAGGAGGACAACACCAATACAAGGAGGGAAACTTCACCCTGGAAAAAGCAAGATAGTAACCTTTCATCAAACCCAAAAGAAGTTAAGCATTCAAATTTAAAAAATAACGTCAAAAATGATAGGAAGTAACAATCACTATTCCTTAATATCTCTTAACATCAATGGACTTAATGCCCCAATAAAAAGACACAGACTAACTGAATGGATACGTAAACAGGACCCTACATTTTGCTGCTTACAGGAAACACACCTCAGGGTCAAAGACAAACACTACCTTAGAGTAAAAGGCTGGAAGACAATTTTACAAGCAAATGGTCTCAGGAAACAAGCTGGAGTAGCCATTTTAATATCAGATAAAATTGACTTTCAACCCAAAGTCATCAAAAGAGACCCTGAGGGACACTTCTTGCTGGTCAAAGGAAAAATACAAAAAGAAGAACTGACAATCCTGAACATCTATGCCCCAAATGTAAGGGCACCCTCTTTTGTAAAAGAAACTTTATTAAAACTAAAAGCACACATTGCACCTAACACAATAATTGTGGGTGACTTCAACACTGCACTTTCCTCAATGGACCGATCAGGAAAACAGAAACTAAACAGGGACACAATGAAACTAATTGAAGCTTTGGACCAATTAGATTTAACAGATATATATAGAACATTCTATCCTAAAACAAAAGAATATACCTTTTTCTCAGCACCTCATGGTACCTTCTCCAAAATCGACCATATAATTGGTCACAAGACAAACCTCAACAAATATAAGAAGATCGAACTAATCCCATGCCTCCTATCTGATCACTATGGAGTAAAAGTGGTCTTCAATAGCAACAGAAACAACAGAAAGCCCACATACACGTGGAAACTGAACAATACTCTACTCAATGATACCTTGGTCAAGGAAGAAATAAAGAAAGAAATTAAAGACTTTTTAGAACACAATGAAAATGAAAACACAACATACCCAAATCTATGGGACACAATGAAAGCAGTGCTAAGAGGAAAACTCATAGCCCTGAGTGCCTCCAAAAAGAAAATGGAGAGAGCATACATTACCAGCTTAATGACACACCTGAGAGCCCTGGAACAAAAAGAAGCTATTTCGCCCAGGAGGAGTAGAAGGCAGGAAATCATCAAACTCAGGGCCGAAATCAATCAAGTAGAAACAAAGAGAACCATACAAAAAATCAACAATACCAGGAGCTGGTTCTTTGAGAAAATCAACAAGATAGATAAACCCTTAGCCAGAATGACCAAAGGGCACAGAGAAAGTATCCAAATTAACAAACTTAGAAATGAAAAGGGAGATATAACAACGGAAACTGAGGAAATCCAAAAAATCATCAGATCCTACTACAAGAGCCTATACTCAACACAACTGGAGAATCTGGAGGAAATGGACAATTTCCTTGACAGATACCAAATACCAAAATTAAATCAGGACCAACTAGACCATCTAAACAGTCCCATAATGCCTAAAGAAATAGAAGGAGTCATAGAAAGTCTTCCAACCAAAAAAAGCACAGGACCAGATGGCTTCAGTGCAGAATTCTACCAGACCTTCAAAGAAGAGTTAACACCAATACTCTTCAAACTATTCCACAAAATAGAAACAGAAGGAACACTACCCAATTCCTTCTACGAAGCCACAATTACGCTGATACCAAAGCCACACAAAGATCCAACAAAGAAAGAGAACTTCAGACCAATTTCCCTTATGAACATCGATGCAAAAATACTCAATAAAATTCTTGCCAACCGAATCCAAGAACACATCAAAACGATCATCCACCATGATCAAGTAGGCTTTATCCCAGGAATGCAGGGTTGGTTCAATATACGGAAATCCATCAATACAATCCACTACATAAACAAACTCAAAGAACAAAACCACATGGTCATTTCATTGGATGCTGAAAAAGCATTTGACAAAATTCAGCATCCCTTCATGCTTAAAGTCTTGGAGAGAACAGGAATTCAAGGCCCATACCTAAACATAGTAAAAGCAATATACAGCAAACCGGTAGCCAGCATCAAACTAAATGGAGAGAAACTTGAAGCAATCCCACTGAAATCAGGGACCAGACAAGGCTGCCCCCTTTCTCCTTATCTTTTCAATATTGTACTTGAGGTACTAGCTCGGGCAATTCGACAACATAAGGAGGTCAAAGGGATACAAATTGGAAAGGAAGAAGTCAAACTATCATTATTTGCAGACGACATGATCGTCTACCTAAGTGACCCAAAGAACTCCACTAGAGAGCTCCTACAGCTGATAAACAACTTCAGCAAAGTGGCAGGTTATAAAGTCAACTCAAGCAAATCAGTGGCCTTCCTATACTCAAAGGATAAGCAGGCTGAGAAAGAAATTAGGGAAATGACCCCCTTCACAATAGCCACAAACAGTATAAAGTATCTTGGGGTGACTCTTACCAAACATGTGAAAGATCTGTATGACAAGAACTTCAAGACTCTGAAGAAGGAAATGGAAGAAGACCTCAAAAAATGGGAAAACCTCCCATGCTCATGGATCGGCAGAATCAATATAGTTAAAATGGCCATTTTGCCTAAAGCACTATACAGATTCAATGCAATACCCATCAAAATCCCAACTCAATTCTTCACAGAGTTAGAAAGAGCAATTATCAAATTCATCTGGAACAACAAAAAACCCAGGATAGCTAAAACTATTCTCAGCAACAAAAGGAAATCTGGGGGAATCAGTATCCCTGACCTCAAGCAATACTACAGAGCAATAGTGTTAAAAACTGCATGGTATTGGTACAGTGACAGACAGGAGGATCAATGGAACAGGATTGAAGATCCAGAAATGAACCCACACACCTATGGCCACTTGATCCTCGACAAAGAGGCTGAAAACATCCAATGGAAAAAAGATAGCCTTTTCAACAAATGGTGCTGGTTCAACTGGAGGTCAGCATGCAGAAGAATGCGAATTGATCCATCCTTGTCTCCTTGTACTAAGCTCAAATCCAAATGGATCAAGGACCTCCACATAAAGCCAGACACTCTGAAGCTAATAGAAAAAAAACTGGGGAAGACCCTTGAGGACATCGGTACAGGGAGAAAGTTTCTGAACAGAACACCAATAGCGTATGCTCTAAGAGCAAGAATTGACAAATGGGACCTCATAAAATTACAAAGTTTCTGTAAGGCAAAGGACACCATCAAGAGGACAAATCGGCAACCAACAAATTGGGAAAAGATCTTCACCAATCCTACATCAGATAGAGGGCTAATATCCAATATATATAAAGAACTCAAGAAGTTAGACCCCAGAAAACCAAACAACCCTATTAAAAAATGGGGTACAGAGTTAAACAAAGAATTCTCACCTGAAGAACTTCGGATGGCGGAGAAGCATCTTAAAAAATGCTCAACTTCATTAGTCATTAGGGAAATGCAAATCAAAACAACCCTAAGATTTCATCTTACACCAGTCAGAATGGCTAAGATTAAAAATTCAGGAGACAGCAGGTGTTGGAGAGGGTGTGGAGAAAGAGGAACACTCCTCCACTGCTGGTGGGGTTGCAAATTGGTACAACCACTCTGGAAATCAGTCTGGCGGTTCCTCCGAAAACTGGGCACCTTACTTCCAGAAGATCCTGCTATACCACTCCTGGGCATATACCCAGAAGACTCCCCACCATGTAATAAGGATACATGTTCTACTATGTTCATAGCAGCCCTATTTGTAATTGCCAGATGCTGGAAAGAACCCAGGTATCCCTCAACAGAAGAGTGGATGCAAAAAATGTGGTATATCTACACAATGGAGTACTATTCAGCCATTAGAAACAATGAATTCATGAAATTCTTAGGCAAATGGATGGAGCTAGAGAATATCATACTAAGTGAGGTAACCCAGACTCAAAAGGTGAATCATGGTATGCACTCACTAATAAGTGGATATTAACCTAGAAAACTGGAATACCCAAAACATAATCCACACATCAAATGAGGTACAAGAAGAAAGGAGGAGTGGCCCCTGGTTCTGGAAAGACTCAGTGAAACAGTATTCAGCAAAACCAGAACGGGGAAGTGGGAAGGGGTGGGTGGGAGGACAGGGGAAGAGAAGGGGGCTTGCGGGACTTTCGGGGAGTGGGGGGGCTAGAAAAGGGGAAATCATTTGAAATGTAAATAAATTATATCGAATAATAATAAAAAAAAAATGCTTTAAAGTCGTAAAAAAAAAAAAAAAAAAAAAAAAAAAAAAATTCAGGAGAAAGCAGGTGTTGGTGAGGATGTGGAGAAAGAGGAACACTCTTTTCCCACTGCTGGTAGGATTGCAAACTGGTACAACCACTCTGGAAATCAGTCTGGTGGTTCCTCAGAAAACTGGGCATGACACTTCCAGAGGACCCTGCTATACCACTCCTGGGCATATATCCAGAGGATTCCCCAGCATGTCATAAGGATACATGCTCCACTATTATGTTCATAGCAGCCCTATTTATAGGATAAGCCAAATGAAGTCTGATTCCTCCACAAGTTGTTGCTTTTGTTATAGTGTTTCATCACCACAGTAGAGATCCTGAGACATCATATAAGAAATTAGTCAAAGAACAGTTTTGAGGAATGTGTCAATTCTCCCCAGCACTCACCAGATTAGGTTTTGTTCCCTGTTGCTGTTCTTGAATGGAGTTTCTAAGTGTTATCCAGCAGAATGAAACAGTTTTGCAAGCTAATTATATGCATATGTCATTATAATGAATCACAGGCAATTAATAGTCATCTCTATGTTTACTAGTGGTTCTGGCTTTTGGGGGTGATGTTGGTATGGTAAAATCTACTGTGCCTAGCCACTTTAAGTTTAACTCTGTTTTAAAGACCTGAATAGCTACTTCATTTTCTTGGACAGTGATTTCCAACCTCAATCCTACAGTATTGAAAAAAGGGTAAAGTCCATGGAAAATATTTCTTTTTTTTTTTTTTTTTTTTACATCATTCTGTCATTTCCTGTTAACTTATTTTTTTTCTTTTTTTTATTGTTATTTTTTTATTCGATATAATTTATTTGCATTTCAAATGATTTCCCCTTTTCCAGCCCCCCCCCCAATCCCCGAAAGTCCCGTAAGTCCCCTTCTCTTCCCCTGTCCTCCCTCCCACCCCTTCCCAGTTCCCCGTTCTGGTTTTGCCAAATACTGTTTCACTGAGTCTTTCCAGAACCAGGGACCACTCCTGCTTTCTTCTTGTATCTCATTTGATGTGTGGATTATGTTTTGGGTATTCCAGTTTTCTAGGTTAATAACCACTTATTAGTGAGTGCATACCATGATTCACCTTTTGAGTCTGGGTTACCTCACTTAGTATGATGTTCTCTAGCTCCATCCATTTGCCTAAGAATTTCATGAATTCATTGTTTCTAATAGCTGAATAGTACTCCATTGTGTAGATATACCACATTTTTTGCATCCACTCTTCTGTTGAGGGATACCTGGGTTCTTTCCAGCATCTGGCAATTATAAATAGGGCTGCTATGAACATAGTAGAGCATGTATCCTTATTACATGGTGGGGAATCTTCTGGGTATATGCCCAGGAGTGGTATAGCAGGATCTTCTGGAAGTGAGGTGCCCAGTTTTCGGAGGAACCGCCAGACTGCTTTCCAGAGTGGTTGTACCAATTTGCAACCCCACCAGCAGTGGAGGAGTGTTCCTCTTTCTCCGCACCCTCTCCAACACCTGCTGTCTCCTGAATTTTTAATCTTAGCCATTCTGACTGGTGTAAGATGAAATCTTAGGGTTGTTTTGATTTGCATTTCCCTAATGACTAATGAAGTTGAGCATTTTTTAAGATGCTTCTCCGCCATCCGAAGTTCTTCAGGTGAGAATTCTTTGTTTAACTCTGTACCCCATTTTTTAATAGGGTTGTTCGGTTTTCTGGAGTCTAACTTCTTGAGTTCTTTATATATATTGGATATTAGCCCTCTATCTGATGTAGGATTGGTGAAGATCTTTTCCCAATTTGTTGGTTGCCGATCTGTCCTCTTGATGGTGTCCTTTGCCTTACAGAAACTTTGTAACCTTATGAGGTCCCATTTATCAATTCTTGCTCTTAGAGCATACGCTATTGGTGTTCTGTTCAGAAACTTTCTCCCTGTACCGATGTCCTCAAGGGTCTTCCCCAGTTTCTTTTCTATTAGCTTCAGAGTGTCTGGCTTTATGTGGAGGTCCTTGATCCATTTGGATTTGAGCTTGAGTTAGAAAGAGCAATTATCAAATTCATCTAGAACAACAAAAAACCCAGGATAGCTAAAACTATTCTCAGCAACAAAAGAAAATCTGGGGGAATCAGTATCCCTGACCTCAAGCAATACTACAGAGCAATAGTGTTAAAAACTGCATGGTATTGGTACAGTGACAGGCAGGAGGATCAATGGAACAGGATTGAAGATCCAGAAATGAACCCACACACCTATGGCCACTTGATCCTCGACAAAGAGGCTGAAAACATCCAATGGAAAAAAGATAGCCTTTTCAACAAATGGTGCTGGTTCAACTGGAGGTCAGCATGCAGAAGAATGCGAATTGATTCATCCTTGTCTCCTTGTACCCCATTTTTTAATAGGGTTGTTTGGTTTTCTGGAGTCTAACTTCTTGAGTTCTTTATATATATTGGATATTAGCCCTCTATCTGATGTAGGATTGGTGAAGATCTTTTCCCAATTTGTTGGTTACCGATTTGTCCTCTTGATGGTGTCCTTTGCCTTACAGAAATTTTGTAATTTTATGAGGTCCCATTTATCAATTCTTGCTCTTAGAGCATACACTATTGGTGTTCTGTTCAGAAACTTTCTCCCTGTACCGATGTCCTCAAGGGTCTTCCCCAGTTTCTTTTCTATTAGCTTCAGAGTGTCTGGCTTTATGTGGAGGTCCTTGATCCATTTGGATTTGAGCTTAGTACAAGGAGACAAAGATGGATCAATTCGCATTCTTCTGCATGCTGCCCTCCAGTTGAACCAGCACCATTTGCTGAAAAGGCTATCTTTTTTCCATTGGATGTTTTCAGCCTCTTTGTCGAGGATCAAGTGGCCATAGGTGTGTGGGTTCATTTCTGGATCTTCAATCCTGTTCCATTGATCCTCCTGCCTGTCACTGTACCAATACCATGCAGTTTTTAACACTATTGCTCTGTAGTATTGCTTGAGGTCAGGGATACTGATTCCCCGAGACAGCAGGTGTTGGAGAGGGTGTGGAGAAAGAGGAACACTCCTCCACTGCTGGTGGGGTTGCAAATTGGTACAACCACTCTGGAAAGCAGTCTGGCGGTTCCTCTGAAAACTGGGCACCTCACTTCCAGAAGATCCTGCTATACCACTCCTGGGCATATACCCAGAGGATTCCCCACCATGTAATAAGGATACATGCTCTACTATGTTCATAGCAGCCCTATTTATAATTGCCAGATGCTGGAAAGAACCCAGGTATCCCTCAACAGAAGAGTGGATGCAAAAAATGTGGTATATCTACACAATGGAGTACTATTCAGCCATTAGAAACAATGAATTCATGAAATTCTTAGGCAAATGGATGGAGCTAGAGAACATCATACTAAGTGAGGTAACCCAGACTCAAAAGGTGAATCATGGTATGCACTCACTAATAAGTGGCTATTAACCAAGAAAACTGGAATACCCAAAACATAATCCACACATCAAATGAGGTACAAGAAGAAAGGAGGAATGGCCCCTGGTTCTAGAAAGACTCAGTGAAACAGTATTCGACAAAACCAGAACGGGGAAGTGGGAAGGGGTGGGTGGGAGGACAGGGGAAGAGATGGGGGCTTATGGGACTTTCGGGGAGTGGGGGGGCTAGAAAAGGGAAAATCATTTGAAATGTAAATAAATTATATCGAATAAAAAAATTAAAAAAAAAACAACTCCTCATTCCAATTGGGGATACAATTTCCTCTGCATCCATGGAACTTGGCCTCAGCTTTCTTTTTAATACTTGTACCTTCAATTTTGCATTTTTCATTCATTTACAATTTGTCTTCACAATGATATGAGCTTTGATCCAATTTTATTTAAAAATTGACTGTCCTAGCCAGGCGGTGGTGGCACACGCCTTTTTTTTTCTTTTCCATTTTCTTCAAGATTAAATTGATTTTATTGATTTTTATTTTTTATTTTTACATTTTTTTCTTTATTGATATATTTTTTTATTTACATTTCAATGATTTCCCCTTTTCTGGGTCCCCACTCCCCGCAAGTCCCATAAGCCCTCTTCCCTCCCCCTGTTCCTCCATCTACCCCTTCCCACTTCCCTGTTCTGGTATTCCCCTATACTTTTGCATTGAGTCTTTCCAGAACCAGGGGCCACTCCTCCATTCTTTTTGGACATCATTTAATATGTGGATTATGTCTTGGGTATTCAAAGTTTCTAGGCTCATATCCACTTATCAGTGAGTGCATACCATGATTGACCTTTTGAGATTGTGTTACCTCACTTAGTATGTTCTCCAGATTCATTCATTTGTCTAAGAATTTCATGAATTCATTGTTTCTAATGGCTGAATAGTACTCCATTGTGTAAATATACCACATTTTTGGTATCCATTCCTCCGTTGAAGGACACCTGGGTTCTTTCCAGCTTCTGGCTACTACAAATAGGGCTGCAATGAACATAGTGGAGCATGTGTTCTTAATGCATGTTGAAGAATCCTCTGGGTATATGCCCAGGAGTGGTATAGCAGGATCCTCAGGAAGTGTCATGCCCAGTTTTCTGAGGAACTGCCAGACTGATTTCCAAAGTGGTTGCACCATCTTACAATCCCACCAGCAGTGGGAAAAGAGTGTTCCTCTTTCTCCACATCCTCGCCAACACCTGCTGTCTCCTGAGTTTTTGACCTTAGCCATTCTGACTGGTGTGAGGTGAAATCTCAGGGTTGTTTTGATTTGCATTTCCCTAACGATTAATGATGTTGAACATTTCTTAAGGTGTTTCTCAGCCCTCTGAAGTTCTTCATGTGAAAATTTTTTGTTTAGCTCCATGCCCCACTTTTTAATGGGTTTATTTGGTTCTCTGGGTTCTGGGAGGCTGAGGGAGGCGGATTTCTGAGTTCGAGGCTAGCCTGGTCTACAGAGTGAGTTCCAGAACAGCCAGGGCTACACAGAGAAACCCTGTCTCAAAAAAAAATTGACTATGCCTAGCTAACTATTGCAAGATCACTTAGTTTTTAAACTACTGAATTTAGCCTTGAGTGTCTTATAAAATCTGAACACACTTAGTATACATACAGATCCATGAGTTTGAAGATAAATATGCACCTGGGAAACTATCACACCCATCACCCCTCATCATCTCTTAAAGTTTCCTCCCATCTAGTAGAAGTAGTAGTAATAGTAGTCATCGTCGTCGTCGTCGTCGTCATAGTAGTAGTAGTAGTAGTAGTAGTAAAACATCAGATTTTCTTGCAGCCAAGTTAAAGAATCACTAAAGGGATCAACCACAATTGCATTGATATAGCAGTAGATATATCTAATAATTTAAAATATTACCATAGAAGACTAGGGAAGTATCTGAGTCAGAAGAGTTCTTGCTCCACAAGTATGAGGACCTAAATGCCAATCTACAAGAACACAAACAAAAATCTGGGCATAGTAGTACATTCTATAGTCTCAGCTATGGGGGGACAGATACTGGAGGGTTCCCAGAAATACTTAGCAAGCTAGTCTCACTGAATCAATGGCTTCAAGTTCAGGGAGAAACTATATGTCAAAAATAAGGTAGGTCAACCCCCACTGTTGACCTTTGTCCTCCAGGTTTATGGTCACATAAACATGTACATGAAACTCAAAATATATCCACATATGTGCCACACATATGAAGAAAATATTAGCACCTATGCAATACTAATTCTTCCCATGAAAGAACATGATAGATATAAACACACAACATTAAACAAACCAGGATATGTAATGACACTTACTGTTTACATAAAGCTCTATGGAGAAATTTGTACAATGCTCTTCAATGGCACAAGAGCAGCAAAAGAAAAGGAAAGTCATACCATACTATTGCATATATGGTTAAATATTATATGAATGACCATCATAACTATAACATAAACTGCCTGCTTATAAACCAGAAATTAGAGTTTCCAGCCCTAATGTTAGGAACAAGCAACTGAAATGCCTCATAAATTTAGTTATAAACACCGGAATGATTTGAGGAAAGAGCATGCTTGCTGTTTATCCTCAGAAATCTTTCATTTGACACTTTCTAAAAATAATGTGAAAACATCAATGTCAAAACATACTGAGTGGGCATCAAAGGCTTGAAAGAACATCTGAGAACCCATGGTAGAGCATCCTTTAAAGAAATGCCAGATGATTAACACTACTGACAATACAGACTGGGGTGCTCTATGAGAAAAACAGACATCAAAAACTGACTCAAAAGAATTGGACTCTAAAAAGAGATGATAATTTGAAAATATCTCAAGATAAAAGTGTTCAAGGATTCAAAGATCTTTTGAAGATTTACATACTCAAAACTTGTGCTGGTTGTTGTTGTTTGTGGTGGTGTGGTGGTAAGGAAAATATATATATATATATATATTATACATTCTTGTGTGTGGATATACACACTTATGGAGGTCAGAGAATAATATTGGGTGTCTGAAACAAGATCTCCTAAGGAGCCAGAAGTTCATTGAGTCAGCTAAATTAATAGCTAATGAGTTTTACAAAGCCACGCTCTTCACACTTCACCACCTCAACCACCAAACACTGGGTTACAAGCTTGAGACACTATGTACAGCTTTTTGTCTTAATATGAGCTCTGGGGATCTGAACTCAAGTTCTTATGCTTGTGTGACAGGTGCTTTAATGAATGAACCAGTTCCATTGCCCCAAAACACCTTTTTAGAATTTTCTTCTTTGCATAATATTTGCGTTATATCACTAGTTCGAAATTGAACTATTGATTCACACGTATTTGTAAGTACAGCTGCTGATACCTTAACACAGAAGATGCATACCAGGAATCACTTAACCACATAAAGAACAGAATAGAAAAATAAAGGTGTAGAAGAAATTCTGGTTATGTTTTTTACGCAGTAGTGGGAGTTATTAATTATTAAATTTCGGTTCTTTAAGAACATTTTTAAGGATTGTGTATGATTAAGGAGAAACTACAGTGTTTGGCTATATAGTCACCTCTAGAAAAGAAATGAATACAATTTTCAATTTAGTAATATTTTTACTTGGAAGAGTAACAGACAAGCAAATAAGAGTTATTCAAATTTTGGGCATTTGGTGGAAATGTATTAATGAAGGAAGTCTGCCTGCCTGTCATGCCTGCCCAGTTAAGGAAAGAGCTGGTTAGATTTGCCCCCCCCCCCTGAGAAAATTAGAGCTTCAAGATGGAGGTTGGAATTTTGAAATGTTTTCAACTGGCACACACATATACACAGTGTTTTAATCTTTTCTCCTGAGTTTGTATTGACTTTCATTGGTATTCTGATAATTGAGCAAAATGTGGCAGTATTTGGAAGGTTCCATACTATGTTAGGTCAAGACATTGCAAAAAACAACTCATAATGTTGTAAAAGATTCATGGTTTTAAAAAAAAGACCCACTAATATACAAAACAAACTAACAAATTCTAATATAATGCAGGAGGAAAAGATCATTAGTACACATAATGGACAAGTGGTACCCTACAAAAGAGCTATCCAAATCTGAATCCCCAGAGCATGACCATAAATTAATCTTAAATGTTTTTTCAAAAAGTGAATTTTTTCCAAACAAACAAACATGATACATAATTTGATGGCCTGGGGATAAAAGCATATGAACACTAGCTACAAAATCTGAGCACCCAAGGTCCATCTCTAGAACTCACCTTAGTATCTGGATGCAGTGGTGCATATGCACAATCCAGAACTAATATAGAGATAGGAAACAACAGAAAGAGAATCTCCTGAACGCTCAGTGGCTAGTTAGCCTGTGGTAGTCAGTAAAGCAGCAGAAACAGTGAGAGACCCTGCTTCAACAAGCCAGAAGGTGAGCACAAATAACTAAAGTTATAGCATGACCTCCCCCCACATAGACAAGGTGGATGGGGAGTGGAAAGGGGACAGAGGAGTTTGGGAATTTGAATCTATAAGAAATATTCTTAGAAAACTGCTATATTATTTCCAATTATGTTCAGTATGAGTGTGGAGTTCCTTGATAAACAGAATAAAATTCTTTCTTCTACAAGGAGCAAAGAGACTAGGAGCAAGGACAATGAGAGCTGGCGTAGAACTCAGGGGAAATATCTCTCTAAGCAAAGCTCTTCTTATTTACCTAGCTTCCTAAGAAATCGTCTACCTTACAAACCGAATCCTATCTTCTTTCTTGCCAAATGTTCTTTAAAACTTCTTCCCAGATTGACAATCCCTCTCATTTTACAACTCTTTTCCTATCTTCCATGTTCAACAGAAATTAAAGCTCAGAGTCTCCTCTGTCAAAATATCCTCAGAAATTATAATTAGAAATGAAACTTAATTGCAAAGTCATACGCAAATTTTAAAAGTGAACATACTGTGAAATCCAGGAGATCCTTTAAATTTTAATGAGCTACAGTTAACTGAAGAAAAATGGGAAAGACCAAACCAATTGGATGTTCAGTGCCAAATGGTCAGCCTTGAAATATGCATATAAGTAACAATATATGAACTCAGTAGGTTATATTAGAGATATACATGTACATACATTTCACATACATATATGTGATAAAAATTAGTAAGAAATAGTGCATGAATTTGTGGATAGTTTGAGGAAGAAAAGAAAGGTAAGGAAGAAATGCAATTATATTATCTTAAAAATTTAAAACATAATTACTTCTGTCTGTTGGCTGGGCTATTTTTGTAATCATTATATTATAAATAGTGATCTTTAAATAGTGATAAATAATATCTTTCAACTGTTATCAATTGTATTCTCAAAACATCAATTCTATTTTTGTAATTTTGTTTTGTATATTTTTTTACAATGTAAAGAGACGTGCTTAGCCAAAAATTTAACTAAAAATACATTAAAGACTTCACAATAAGTCAACTCTTAGAAGAAAAGAAGGGAAAAGATCCTTGACTTGTTCTTGACAGTGATTTTCTTGATTAGCATAGTAGAAGCCCAAAAACCAAGAACAAAGTAAACAGATAGTGCTCCATTAAATATAAAATATTCTACACAGCAAAGGATATAACAAAATGCAAGGGCAAGGCAGGGGACAGGAAAGAGAATTTGCAAATCATATATCATAAACAGTGCTTTAGATGCAACAGTAACTGAAACAGCAGCAGCATGATAACAATGACAGTGATGTTGCTGGTGCTGATGATACTGATGCAGGGAAAGGGAAAGGGCCTTGAATGGGTATTTTCCAAAGACAACAGAGAAATAACCAACATTTGCACGGGAAAGTCCTCCTCATCACTAGTTACAGGGAAAATGCAAATCACAACAGTATTGGGATATTCCACACCAACTAGAACTTCTTTTATCCAAAAAGCAAAATAACAAGCATTAGAATGACAAAAACCAAATGGATCCCTGATTACTGACTATAAAACATGGCAGGTTAGTACAGTCATTAAACAGTATAGAGGTTTCTCAAAAAAAAAAAAGTACTTTAAATTAATCATTCTCTTTCAATGAAATCAATGGTTTATAGAGAAATATATACATTAATGTTCATTGTGGCATTATTCACAATATTTAAGATGTGAAAATAACCTGTGCCCTTCTGCTTGTTAACCTTCTTGAATTCTGTGGACTGTATCCTGGATATTCTGTACTTTTTAAATCCACTTATTAGTGAGTACATACTATGCATGTCTTTTTGGGTCTGAGTTACCTCACTCAAGATGATACCTGATATCTTCATTCTTAATAGCTGATTAGTATTTCATTATGTAAATGAACCACGTTTTCTGAACCCATTGTTTTATTGTGAGACATTTAAGTTTTTTTCAGGTTCTAGCTATCACAAATAGGCTGCTATGAATATACTGGAGCACATGCCCCTGTGGTATGGTGGGGCATATTTTGGGTATATATCCAAGAGTGGCATAGTTTCAATCCCATTTGGGTGGGAGAAACCTAGGTGGGAGAGGGAAGAGGAGGGGAAATGGGGAACATGATCAGATATTTGGAGGTAGGAACAGGAAAGAATCCCTAAGGGCCAGCAGAATGAATGGAAATACACCACCTCTGGAGGTGGGAGATTGAGGAACCCTCTAGAAAGTACAGGAGACCTGGGATGTGAGAGACTCCCAGAACTCAAAGGGAGGGAACTTAGATGAAATGCTCAACAGTGGGGAGAGGGAACTAGTAGAGTCCACCTCCAGTAGAAAAACATGGCATCAAGTGGAGGGAGGGAGTTGCCATCCCACAGTCAAAACCCCTGACTCAGAATTGTTCCTGTCTAAAAGAAATGAAGGGACAAAAATGGAGAAGATACTGAGAGAAAAGAGATTCAGTGACCTGCCTATTTAGGGATCCATCTAAAGGGGAGGCTTCAAGGTGTGACACCATTACTGATGCTATGGTGTACTTATATACAGGAGCCTAGAACAGCTGTCCTCCAAGAAGCCAAACAAGCAGCTGACTGAGATAGATGCAGATACTTACACCCAACCAATGGATGCCTGTGGTTGAATTAGGGAAAGGCTGGAAGAAGCTGAGGAAGAGGGAGTATGGCAAGAGTATCTTCCTTGCCATAGGAAGATCAATAGTCTCAACTAAACTAGGCCCTCTAGATCTCTCAGACACTGAGCTATCATCCAGGCAGTATACACTAGCTGGTCTGAGGCTCCTGAGACATACACAGCCCAGGACTGTCTCATATGGTCTCAGTGAGAGAAGATATGCTTAACCCTCTAGACAATTGAGGCCCCAGGGTGTGAGAAGGCCTGACAGGTGGGGAGGAGTTGGGACAGAAGACAGAGCAGACATTTTTTTTTTTTTGGAGGCATGGGGGAGGAGGAATAGGATGTGGAACTGTGGGAGGGCAGACCAGGAGGGAGTAATGACTAGATGGTAAAATAATAATAATAATAATAATAAAAGTAATAAAATAAACAATCTTACAAAAAGAAAAAAAGAAAAGAACCTCTCTCTACCAATTCATGAGTGGTTAAAAAACTGTGCCACCAATATTTATATCAACAAATATACATTTACATATTCAAGTATTTATATATACAGGCCCATAGGTACATGCATAAAATAAACATCATTCAAGACAAGCCCACATAAATAGATATAATAAAATGTACAACAAAATGTAACAACATAGATATACTTAGAAGACCATAGGCTACACAAAGCAACCCAGAAAGAAAGAAAAAAAAAACCATGTGCTATAAGGAATTTGAGAAAATTCAAAAACTCAGAAATGAACAGTAAATGTGAGGTTCCCAGTGATCTGATTTAGAAGATCGAGGGGGCCACTGGGGCAACAGTACAGAGCTGCAATTAGATAAAATGTAAAAACCAAAGGTACAGAATGGTGAATACAGCTAGTACAATTTACTTCTGAGAGCCTATAGGGAGCTGCATTCAATGTTATCAGATAAGAGAAAGTATGAAAACAGACCCATATTGTCACCTTGCACAAAGCTCAAGTCCAAGTAGATCAAAGGCCTCAACATAAAACCAGACACACTGAATCAAATAGAAGAGAAGATGGGAAAGACCCTTGAACTCATTGGCACAGGGGAAATTTACTAAATAGATCTCCAATGGCTCATGTTCTATGAGCAAGAATTGATAAATGATTCAAACCTGTTCAGCTCTCTGGGTCCTTTCTCTAGCTCCTCCATTAGGGACCCTGTGCTCAGTTCAATGGCTTGCTGAGAGTGTCCCTCTCTGTATTTGTCATGTACTAGCAGAGCCTCCCAGGTGACAGCGATATCTGGTTATCTGGTTCCAGTCAGCAAGTACTTGTGGGCATCGATAATAATGTCTGGGTTTTGTAACTGTACATGGGATGGATAACTAGGTAGGGCAGTCTCTGGATGGTCTTTCCCTCAGACTCTATTCCACACTTTGTCTCCTTCTGTGGGTATTTTGTTACCCCTTCTAAGAAGGACCAGAGTATCCATACTTTGTTCTTCCTCCTTCTTGGGCATCATTTGATATGTGAAATGTGTCTTGGGTATTCCAAGCTTCTGGGCTAATATCTACAATATGAGCTACCCAGTACTCCCAGAGTACAAAACCATCAACCAAAGAGTACACATGGAGTTACCCATGGCTCCAGACACATAGGCAACAAAGGATGGCCTTGTTAGACATCAAAGGGAAGACTTGCTCCTGGGAAGACTTGATGCTGTAGTGTAGAAGAAAGCCAGGACAGGGAAGCAGGAGAGGGTTGATTGAGCAACGGAGGCAGGGGAATGACTTTTGGAATTTTTTTTTGGGGGGGGGGGGAGGCGGGGGGAACCAGGAAAGGGTACAACATAATATATTTAATAAAAAAAGAAAAAAAAAGAATTGATAAGTGGGGACACATGAAACTGGAAAGCTTCTGTAAAGCACAGGACACAGACAGTAAGACAAAGAGGCAACCCAGAGACTGGGAAAAAAATCTTCACTAACCCCCACATCTGATAAAGGGCTAATATCCAAAATATATAAAGAACTCAAGAAGCTAACTACCCAAAAATACAAACAACCAAATCAAAAAATGGGGTACAGAACTAAACTGAGATTTTACAACTGAGGAATCTTGAATGGCTGAGAAGACCCTAAAGAAATCTTCAAATTCCTTAGTGATCAGAGAAATGTAAATCAAAACAACCCTGAGATTCCACTTTACACCAATCAGAATGACTAAGATCTTTTTTCCTTTTTTCTTATTCGATATATTTTTATTTACATTTCAAATGATTTCCCCTTTTCTGGACCCCACTCCCCGAAAGTCCCATAAGCTCCCTTCCATCCCCCTGTCCTCCCACCCACCCCTTCCCACTTCCCTGTTCTGGTTTTGCCCTACACTGCTACACTTAGTCTTTCAAGAAGAAGGGGCCACTCCTCCATTCTCCTTGTACCTCATTTGATGTGTGGATTATGTTTTGGGTATTCCAGTTTTCTAGGTTAATATCTACTTATTAGTGAGTGCATACCATGATTGATCTGTTGAGACTGGGTTACCTCACTTAGTATGATGTTCTCCAGCTCCATCCATTTGCCTAAGAATTTCATGAATTCATTGTTTCTAATGGCTGAATAGTACTCCATTGTGTATATGTACTTCAATTTTTGCATCCATTCTTCTGTTGAGGGATACCTGGGTTCTACCCAGCTTCTGGCTATTATAAATAGGGCTGCTATGAACATAGTGGAACATGTATCCTTATTACATGCTGGGGAATCCTCTGGGTATATCCCCCGAAGTGGTATAGCAGGATCTTCTGGAAGTGAGGTGCCCAGTTTTCTGAGGAACTGCCAGACTGATTTCCAGAGTGGTTGTACCAGTTTGCAACCCCACCAGCAGTGGAGGAGTGTTCCTCTTTCTCCACACCCTCTCCAACACCTGCTATCTCCTGAATTTTTAATCTTAGCCATTCTGACTGGTGTAAGGTGAAATCTCAGGGTTGTTTTGATTTGCATTTCCCTAATGACTAATGATGTTGAACATTTTTTAAGATGCTTCTCAGTCATCTGAAGTTCTTCAGGGGAAAATTTTTTGTTTAACTCTGTACCCCATTTTTAATAGGATTATTTGTTTTTCTGGGGTCTAACTTCTTGAGTTCTTTATATATATTGGCTATTAGCCCTCTATCTGATGGAGGGTTGGTGAAGATCTATTCCCAATTTGTTGGTTGCCGATTTGTCCTTTTGATGGTGTCCTCTGCCTTACAGAAACTTTGTAATTTTATGAGGTCCCATTTGTCAATTCTTGATCTTAGAGCATATGCTATTGGTGATCTGTTCAGGAACTTTCCCCCTGTACCGATGTCCTCAAGGGTCAGCTTGACTAAGATCAAAAACACAGGTGTCAAAACATGTTGGAGAGGATGTCAAGAAAAAGGAGCACTTCTCCATTGCTGGGGTGATTGCTAACTGGTACAACCACTCTGGAAATAAATCTGGAGATTCCTCAGAAAATTGGAAATAGATATTCCTGTAGAACCAGTTATACCACTCTTGAGACTATACCCAAAAGATGCCCCACCATGGCACAGGTCATAGCAGACTTATTTGTGATAGCCAGAAGTTGGAAACAATCTAGATGTCCCACGACTGAAGAATGAATACAGAAAATGTGGTTCATATACACAATAGACCCAAAAGGACATGCATAGTATGTACCCACTAATACATGGATATTAGCCACACCAAAAAGTACAGAGTACCTAAGATACAGTCCACAGAACTCAAAAAGGTCAGCAAACTGAAGTGCCCAAGTGAGAACACCTTAGTCCCACTTGGGAGGAAAAAGAAAGCAATCCCAAGAGGGGAGGGAAGGCAGGACCTGGGAGGGAAAGGGAAAGTGGATGGGGAGGGGAGTCATGGGGAGAGGGGAACCTGATCTGGTATTGGGAAAGGGAAAATAACTGAAACCCTGAGAGCTAACAGAAAGAATGGAAACAATCAAACTTGAGAGATAGGATATTGAGGGGGGACCCTCAAAAATGCATCAGAGACCTGGGAGAAGAGAGACTCTCAGGACTCAAAGAGAGGGACCTTAGACAAAATGCCCAACAGTAGAGAGAGGGGACTTACAGAGCCCACCTCCAGCAGGAAGACAGGGCATCAAATGAGGGAGAGTGGCCATCCCATAGTCACAACTGTGACCCATAATTGTTCCTGTCTGAAAGAAGTGCAAGGATGGAAATGGAGAGGAGCCTGAGGAAAAGAAGGTCAGTGACAGGCCCAAAGTGGGATCCAGCTTAAGGGGAGGTTCCGAGGCCTGACACTATTACTGAGGCTATGGAGCACTCACAAAAAGGGACCTAGCATGACTGCCCTCTGAAAGACCCAACAAGCAACTGAAAGAGTCAGGGCAGATATTTGCACCCATCCATTGGACAGAAGTGGCTGACACCTGTGGTTGAGTTAGGGAAGGCTGAAAGAAGCTGAGGAGAAGGGAGACCTTGTAGGAGGATCAGCAGTCTCAATTAATATGAACCCCAGAGATCTCTCAAACACTGGACTGCCAAACAGGCAGCATACACCAGCTGATATGAGGCCCTCAACACACATACAATAGAGGACTGCTGGGTCTGTGTTCATTCAAAGATGCACCTAACTCTCAAGAGACTAGAGGCCCTAGAGAGTGTAGAAGTCAGGTTGGGTGGTGGTGGGGACATCGCATGTAGTAAAAAAAATAAGCAAATAATTTTTAATAAAAAGAAAAAAGGAAGAAGGTAATTAAAAGACCTATAGATATTGTTTTAATTGATTATGATGATCATTTGACTGTGTCAAATTACATGTACTTTAAATTCAAAATACAAAAATTAGTAAAGTTGATATGGAAGTCTTATCAGGCTATTGTAAGAAATTGGATAAAACACAGGACACTTCTTATTTAATTGCTGGGATGAACAATAGTAAAACCTTGTAGACAATTGGGAGGGAAACTGACTTAGACACCATGGTTAAGACAACTTTCCTGCTTAATTTCAGAGGATTATTCCATTATGATCATGCTGTGGAGCATCGGGGCACACATGCAGACATGGCGCTGGAGAATATCTGAAAGTTTGACATCCTGATCTACAGGAATCAGCAAGAGAGACACTGGGCCTGGAACAGGCTTTTGAAACCTCAAATATTACTGCCAGTGACACATATCTTTCCAACAAGGGGGCACCTCCTAATCCTTCTAATCCTTTCAAAAGTTTAACTCTTTGATGACTATGCATTCAAATACATGAGCCTATGGGGCCATTCATATTCAACCACCATAGGAATTAGACAATAATATATGCATATGCTTGAAAGACTAGACCAGCTCTCTTTGCAAACTGATTAGCTATTGCATAAATTAAGAAAAGACACGCAGAAGTCACAATGTTCTTAAGATCTAGTCTCACAAGTCTCACCATTAATTTTCAATACAATGTTTTATAACAAAATTCAACGTTATTGTGTGTAAAATAAAACTATGTATTGGGAGCTATAAATAAAAGAGACAAAGATTAGTGGCCCCATTTCAGAGGCTAACGGTAACCTCACTATTTTACTCTGGCCCATCTGTTGTACTTACTATCAAACATCCCTCTCTAGTTTTTTGATATCAAATTATTCAAATATTTGAGCTACATTTTCTTGCATCTCCAATCCTTTATAATCTCACTGGCCATCTACTGCGGTGCATATTGCTCTATATAAATTATTTTTGAAGGTTACAAGTGATCTGTTCCACCTAAATTATATGGCCTTGACCAAAGTTCAGATTTATTCTACCACATTTATACAGCTTGCTGCTATGAGCTCCTCCCTCATGCACTTTTCTGTTCCTTCAGCCTCATCAATCTTTCTGAAGATTCCTCCCATCTCCACTACTGTTAGGACTGAGTGGTATTCGAGTTAACCCTGTGTCTTCGCTACTAAGGTTGATGTTACTTTCTGCTTCAACTCTGACATGTTCCATCAGCCCACCAGTCTTTTTGTCTTTTCTATCAACCTAGTATTTCTTTTCAGGGTTGCTACATAAATAGGGATATAGCCATTCTCTAATCTCTAAGAAAGTCTCAAGCCTTTTTTTCCTTAATGCCCTTTTTGAAAAATTTACCTTATCTTACCCATTTCAACTATCATATCCCTGCTCTAAGTCCTAACTCCCAAATAGCTTTTAAATCCATTTATCTCCAGGGTGGCTTTGCCTCTTCTCTGCTCCAGTTGTCCTATATTTTCATGTTATATATTCCTTGCAGACTTTTTTTTTTCAGTTTCCAGAGCTGATGCACTATTTCCTGTTTCAAATGTAAACTCTTTACAACTTTTTTCAGGACAGTTAGTTTTGTTCTTTAGCTGCCATGCCAGAGCTCTTTTTTTTAAAGATTTATTTATTTTATATATGTGAGTACATTGTTGCTGTCTTCAGACACACCAAAAGAGAGCAACTGACCCACTTACAGATGGTTGCGAGCTACCATGTGGTTGTTGGGAATTGAACTCAGGACCTCTGGAAGAGCAGTCAGTCTTATCCACTGAGCCATCTCTCCAGTCCAATGCCTAAGGTCTTATAGTCTTCATTTTATGTGTCATTTTATCTTCTGTAGAGGTAAGCTCCTCACTATGACCACATGATCATGGAAAATTCACTATATTTAGCTTTCTAAATATTAATTTCCCCATAAAAATATCCTCACTTGTCTATTCTGTTCTGTCAGCTTTTTAGCAAGTCCCACAATCCCACTGAGGCCTTTTCCAACAATTGTAGTTCCTACTAAACTTTCAGTTGCTGAGTTCCTAATGTTGACTTAGGCATCTGCAGCCTGGATTCTCCATATGCTACCCTTCTTCCCACAGTAACACTGCAATGTAAGCCTTAAACATTTTCATTGTAATTGTGTGAGTATTTTGCCTTCATGGGTGTTTGTGTACCACTTGCCTGCCTGGTGTCCAAAGAGTCCAAAAGCAGGTGTCAGGTTCCCCAGAAATTGGAGTTAGGAACTGTCATAGTTGCCTTGTCAGTACTGGGAATTAAACCCCAGAGCTCAGAAACAGTATTCTGTGCTCTTAACTGTGAACCACCTCTCTAGCCCCAGCATTTGCATTTCTTATTTTATTTTTTTAAACATCTAAAATTTCTAAAGATAATAAGTTGGGAATATAATAGACCATGAATTAATATTTATTGGTTAACTGAGTAAGAAAAACAACTCAAAAATTTCCATTTGGTAGAATGACTACAGGCAAACAACTCGTACAAAATAAATTATTTAAAAGTGCCTTTTCCCTATATGTCAAAGAAAAAGGAATGACTGTCTCCTAGCATAGCCACACTTAATTCTTTTTTTTTAATTCGATACACTTTTTATTTACATTTCAAATGATTTCCCCTTTTCTGGCCCCCTACTCCCCAAAAGTCCCATAAATCCTCTTCCCTCCCCCCCTTTTCTCCCATCCACCCCTTCCCACTACTGTTCTGGTTTTGCCCTATACTGCTACACTGAGTCTTTCTGGAACAAGGGGCCACTCCTCCGTTCTTCTTGTACATCATTTGATGTGTGGATTATGTTTTGGGTATTCTAGTTTTCTAGGCTAATATCGACTTATCAGTGAGTGCATACCATGATTGATCTGTTGAGACTGGGTTACCTTAGTATGATGTTCTCCAGCTCCATCCATTTGTCTAAAAATTTCATGAATTCATTGTTTCTAATGGCTGAATAGTACTCCACTGTGTATATATATCACATTTTATCATCCATTCTTCTGTTGAGGGATACCTGGGTTCTTTCCAGCTTCTGGCTATTATAAATAGGGCTGCTATGAACATAGTGGAGCACGTATTCTTATTACATGCTGGGGAATCCTCTGGGTATATACCCAGGAGTGGTATAGCAGGATCTTTCGGAAGTGACATGCCCAGTTTTCTGAGAAACTGCCAGACTGATTTCCAGAGTGGTTGTACCAATTTGCAACCCCACCAGCAGTGGAGGAGTGTTCCTCTTTCTCCACATCTTCACCAACACCTGCTGTCTCCTGAATTTTTAATCTTAGCCATTCTGACTGGTGTAAGGTGAAATCTCAGGGTTGTTTTGATTTGCATTTCCCTAATGACTAATGAAGTTGAGCATTTTTTAAAATGCTTCTCATTCATCTGAAGTTCGTCGGGTGAAAATTCTTTGTTTAGCTCTGTACCCCATTTTTAATAGGGCTATTTGGTTTTCTGGGGTCTAACTTCTTGAGTTCTTTGTATATATTGGATATTAGCCCTCCATCTGAAGATAATAGAAAAGAAACTGGGGAAAACCCTTAAGGACACGGATACAGGGGGAAAGTTCCTGAAAAGAACACCAACATCTTATGCTCTAAGATCAAGAATTGACAAATGGGACCTCATAAAATTACAAAGCTTCTGTAAGGCAAAGGACACCATCAAAGGAAACAAATCGGCAACCTACAAATTGGGAAAAGATCTTCACACTTAATTATTAAAGCATGGGTAAAATACACAAGACAAGAGTTGTTAAAGGTGCAACAGTTTCAAACAGGCAGACCACGTAATAGCACAACACATTCCAAAAGTAATTTGATAATTCCAAGAGCTGAAAAATAATTGCATGTAAAACTAAAGCAATAAAATGTCAACTGTTCCTGGGATTTACCAAAGGGAAGAAACAAATTTTTTAAAATAATATTGTAGGAGAATAACCTATAGGAATAACAGAGGAAAAAATCAGTCTGGGTAATTGTAATATGGAAATAACACGATTTTCCTAATCTGAGAACATTAAAGGTTAGCATGACTGTAGACAGCTATGACTATCTTAGAAAGGAAAGCACTTGCATTCCCCCAGAGCCTCACAGTTTGCTGACCCTCCTTTGGAGGCAGTATTATGTCTTGCTACAGCAGGAAGCCCCACAGTGGGAGCTGCATTCTGACTGACTGACCTTAGGCAAGGCAGATAACCTCCAGAAATTTACTAACCTCATGGGGCTATGGCACAAATTAAATGAGATTACAACCCCTAAAGAGCCTGGCGTGAAATCCGGCCCATGCTGGTCAATACATCTCAGTCTCCTTCTATCCTGCTGGAAGGATCAAGAGAGAATGAGAAGCAGGATGAGAGGGGAGAGGAGAGGGGCAGGCGATTATTGCTGCAGCTTGGAGGCTGTTTATCCTATGGCAAGCTGAAAGATAACTCAGGTGTTTCTCTACCCCCCACCCCCACCCTAGTCTCACTTTATTGGTAGAATTCCTGAGTTTTATTGGCAGCCAGAGAAGGTTAGTTTGGGGTTGTTTGTGATTAAAATATAATTACATGATTTCCCCCCTCCCCTTTCCTTCCTCCAACCTCTCCCATGAATGCCGCCTACCCTGCCTGCCCTATGTCCTGATTTTGTTGTTATTGTTGTTAACTAGACACAAGCTAGAGTTATTGGGGAAGAAGAACTTTAGTTGAGTATATACTTCCATTAGATTGCCTCAAGGCAAGTCTGTAGAGCACTTTCATGATTAATGATTGATGTGGGAGGACCCAGCCTGACCAGGCCTGCTGGCACTACTGCAGGTGGTCCTATATTGTCTAACAGGGTGATCAAGCCACAAGTGGAAAGCCTGTAAGGAGCACCCACTCTCCCATGACCTATGTCTCAGTCCTCATCACTAGTTCCAACTTTGATTTCCTTCAATGATGTATGAATTACCTGGAAATGAAAAATGAAATAAACTCTTCCCTTCCCAGGTTGTTTTTGTATGTGATCTTTATCACACCAACAGAAATTTAACTAAAACACTGCCTAGCTCCTTCTCAAAATCGTGTGCTAGTTTTGGTTTGGTTTTGTTTAGTTGATTTTATCCAGGAAGTATACACAGACACACACAGACAGACACACACACACACACACACCACCTGTGTACACTCACATGATATACTGCTTATTCCTTTGCTTATTAATACTGTAGTGACTGTGTTTGGGTTTTTTCCCCTTCTTTTCAAATTGTAAAAAGTGGGAAATACCTTTAGATTTATAATTTTCAAATCACTCCTTCATAATAGGCATATCCAACTTTTATATGAAAACAAAATAGCCATTTGTGGCAATTTATAGACTCTTTATTTCAGGTGTTACTGATAAATTAGGGAGGAAGCCTTTTAGTGTCAACATCCTCTTAACCCCCCTACACTCACTGACTCTTAAACACTCTAAGCAGGGCAAACACCTGTGTTTGGCGACGTAATTGAAACCATTTTATTTAAAGGGAAAGACACAGGAACATGTTGTGCTTTCTGGAGTGCTGTTTCTAGAACAAATATGCCATTTGTAGAAGAATTTCAGCTGAATGAATGCAGCTCCAGAACGCATACTAGAGAGCTGCAAAGACAGAGCAGTGCACAGCCCAGAAGGCCTGGGAACACCCTGTGCTTGTTTCCAACTTCTGAAAAGAATTTTTAAACATTGCTGTATGCTATATACGCTTTATTCCAAGGTTATCTGATGGAAATGAACATATCAGCACAAACTAAGAATCTGGGAGTCTTTCAGCTAGCCTGGAAGAGACAGCGCATCTGTTAAGCTCACGGTCGACCTGGTGATAGTAATATAAAAATCTTGCCTGGTACATTCTTAGCTGACACTCCTCACTTCAGCACTTGGCATAAATGCAGTAAGGTACTTCCGTGACAAAAATTATTCTCAGTCATTTGAATAGTCATATGTCCTTAAACAGGCTGGTGACTTGAGATACGTACAGTTTGAAAGCAGCCAACATATAGCTGTTCCAATTACAGCTGGGAAATAAAGTTCTAAAGGTATGGGAAGACACATGATTATTTATCAACCCATTAGAGAAAATTTACAGGCTTGGAGAATTGTGTTGCAATAAATAGAGTCCTTGTTTCTATAAAACTTTACATTATGCGTCCATTCCAATACCCTTCATCCAACCTACTGAAGTCCATCCTATACCCCCTGCATCCTAACTATCCTCACATATATTCTTGACATACATTTGGCAAAACAAACTGCCAAGTAATAAAATCATGGTGGGGTTGTGTTGTAAGGAATTACTCTGTGATGAAAATCTAAGACAGATAAAGTGCTCACTTACTGCAATGTTTGTTTTATTTACAACACAGAACAGCAATGCTACTCTATTTATGTACGAGGAATCAGCTTCACTAGCGATTAGGATATACTGGGGATTAGGGGCAGTTTGGGATGGCTATGCTCAGACTGTGTGACACAGTTAAGGACTAAAAGGGTTTCCTGGAAAAAGCTATTCCATTTTTTTGACAATGGAGCAAATAATTATTTTTGTGTTCTTTCTGTATCTGAGCATGAAGCTTTTTCCTGTCTATTCTGTGATTTCCTTTGACATGATTTGACACGTTTGTTTCTGCTGAATATACATACACAGGTTTTTATATGTGTGTACCTATATGTGTATACACATATAGGATATATTCTATTTATGGATATATACAGTATATATGTGTACTATATATATATATATGTATATATAATTTATATGTATATAAACATAAGCAAATATATACAAATGTAAAATGTTTAATCTTGATAATCTTTGGAGATAATATACTATTTCTTAATTGATATCCATAGAAAACTATACAATGAATTGTCACCATTCATATAAGTATACAGAAAAAAAGAACTATTAATTCCATTTGATTCACCCTCCTATCTCAATCACTATGAAACTTATGTCATATTTGCCTATAGTTCAGTTTCATAGGAATTGCCTCACAGTATTTATTCTTTTGTGTATGGTGTCTCTGACATCATGTGATAAATTTCCAGTCATGTTATTCTGTATCTCAGTTTTAAAATTAAGTAATATTGTGCAGTGTTTACCAACTCTAGCATCATTCTTTTGGGTTACTTCAGTTTTAGTTATTACAATAATAGTTGAATATTTCTCTACCAGTCATAGTGAGTACCTGTTAGAAGGATTTCTGAGTCATATATTTAATTTTGTAAGAACCTGGCAAAAAGTGTTCCTAAGGATTTTTCTTATCCTCTTAACACTGCAGAGATTACCAATGTATGAGAGTTCCTGTCAATTCACATCCTTACCAACACTGGATGATTTCAGTCTTTTTGACATCAGACACCCCAGTTGATATTTGGTTTCTCATTGTTTTTGCTGGTGCAACCTTACAACCAATGATATACGAAACATTTTGGCAGTACTTACTGTTCATTCTCAGATACTCTTTTATAAACATAAACTTGTACATTGTACTCTTAATTACTTGAGAAGGGCTATAAAACCCATACTGCTTCAGATTCACAATCCTCCTGCCTCAGCCTCTTGGGTGCTTTAATTATAGGTGTATGGTACCCAACACAGGGATTTGCATATGTTTCAGATGGGTTGCCATTTCATAATTTATAAGTTGTGACTCTATATATTCAGTATAAAACCTATTTTAGTTATTTTATAATTTTTATTACCTACTTTGTGACTTATTCATTCAATTTAATAGAGAATTGATGAATAGTGTGGTTTTGGTTTACCTTGCCACCCTTTGCCGTTCTTCGTTTGTCATGACTTTGTGGAGCGAAATGCCACCAGAAAACTTCTGTTGATTTTCCAGTGGCTTCCTACGATTTCCTGGGACTTGAGCCATTTGGCAGAGCCTTTCAGTTTCCTTTGGACCAACCTGCCATTGCTGATTTGCTGCTGCTGCTGATGACTCATGTGAGCTGACAACACAAATTGGTTTTGCTCCAAAGAACTGTTTCTAATCACGCCCACATCCCCTCCTCCTTTACTCTAGTCCCTTTCCACTACCTCTGCTGGGTGGTGGGCTAGAAGGGAGGGCAAAGCATTTAAGAACCCTTACTAAGAGTAGGTTTTGAAAAATCAAAGCCTATGTCTACTCATAACTCAGTCTTACAAGCAGAAGAGAAATGTCACACCATCTATCTGATAAATATTCAGTTGCTCCCAAAACATTCTTTAAAAAGGGTTTCCTAAAGAAATACGCTGTGGTTGTACAGATGAAACACACTGGACTAGATACTACGTGTAGATGTGTAGACCTGCTTTGGTCCCATCATTCTGTTTGTCTCCATTTGTGTCTGTTCCACAGTACTCAGATTATTATATAATGAGAGTAAATTTTGAAATTGGGTATTTTACCTCCTCAAAATCTGTCCTCCAAATCATGTCATTTATTTCAATCTTAGAACAATGCTCTAAAGTAGGTACAGTTATCAGAATCCTCATTTTATAGATGAGTAAAGTGAAATGTGGAATTTTATCTGATTTTTTTTTCCTGTAAAGCACAATGGTATATAAACCTGGGATTTGCGTGCAAGAACTCTGTACCTCATTTTTTATTTTATTTATTTCTTTCTGTGTGTGTGTGTGTGTGTGTGTGATGTGTGTGACTGAGTGCAGATGCATTCACAGGGTATCCAAGGTATCTGTGTAGAGGTCAAAGGACAGGCTCTAAGAATTAATTCCTTCCTTCCACCATAGGTTATAAGTATCAACATCAGGTGATCAGATTTACCACATCTACATCATTATCAGAATAATAGCTAGATTCATTTTGTATTTTGGTATAAGAGTATACATAGTTTGGTAGGTGGTCATATTGAAGGACATGCTTATGTTATAATTCTGCATATGACATTAATAAACATTGCACAGATCCTCTAAGACATACGATATTAACCCTATTCTACTGGAGATATCAAAGATTCATAAAAGCAATAGGAACTTCATTTATATGTAAGGCTAGTGATTGAGTGACTGTATGGTTGCCTATCTTAAAACCCAAACTTATGCCCATTCTAGCACTGCATGAGTCTCTCAGGAATGACTACGCATGTTTTATCCTATCCCCACTTTATTTTTTCTTAGCTCCCTTCCCACTTCCTGTTCTGGTTTTGCCCTGAGCCCTTCCAGAACCAGGGGCCACTCCTCCGTTCTTCTTGAACATCATTTGATATGTGAATTATGTCTTGGGTATTCCAAATTTCTAGGCTAATATCCACTTATCAGTGACTGCATTCCATGTGTGTTCTTTTGTGATTGGGTTACCTCACTTAGGAGGATATTTTCCAGTTCCACCCATTTGTCTAAGAATTTCATGAATTCATTGTTTCTAATGGCTGAATAGTACTCCATTGTGTATATATACCAAATTTTTTGTATCTATTCCTCTGTTGAGGGACACGTGGGTTCTTTCCAGCTTCTGGCTATTATAAATAGGGCTGCTATGAACATAGTGGAACATGTATCTTTATTACATGCTGGGGAATCCTCTGGGTATATGCCCAGGAGTGGTATAGCAGGGTCCTTCAGAAGTGCCATGCCCAGTTTTCTGAGGAACCGCCAGACTGATTTCCAGAGTGGTTATACCAATTTGCAACCCCACCAGCAGTGGAGGAGTGTTCTTCTTTCTTCACATTCTCGTCAATACCTCCAGTCTTCTGAGTTTTTAATCTTAGCCATTCTGACTGGTATAAGGCGAAATCTCAGGTATGTTTTGATTTGCATTTCCCTAATGAATAATGATGAGCATTTTTTAAGATGCTTCTCACCCATCTGAAGTTCTTCATGTGAAAATTCTTTGTTTAGCTCTGCACCCCATTTTTAATAGGGTTATTTGGTTTTCTGGGGTCTAACTTCTTGAGTTCTTTGTATATATTGGTTATTAGCCCTCTCTCAGATGTAGGGTTGGTGCAGATCTTTCCCCAATTTTTTGGTTGCTGATTTGTCCTTTTGATGGTGACCTTTGCCTTACAGAAACTTTGTAATTTTATGAGGTCCCATTTGTCTTTTTTTCACTCGATGTTTTGTGTAGTTTCTTCATCTTTACTTCTGATGTTCCAAATCCATCTATTTAATGTTAAAATCTCTGATATGTAACTGAAGTGTCCTTTTGACTCATTATAAAAATGACAAAGAATCTTAGAGATATACTATAACCATTAGTAGAAAACTAATGAAGAAGAAATAGGCCACGCATGCAACACTTCTGACGTTTTCAGAGGGTGAGGACTTGGATTTACGCTATGGCCTGCACTTGCTTCTCTCCTCCAAGCACTGCAAAACACAATGTATAATCTATTGATGTACAAGAAGTCATGAATTCATCATCATAACTATTTCCTTTGAAATAATTCCTCTTCCCAACCTTGTCTACTTCAAAATACTATACACATTTCTACCCATTTTAACTTGACTTCCACAAGAGAGAAAACCCCAAGTGTCTTCAGGTTGACTCTGGGTCTCACACTTTATTGATATCCATGTCAGGAAAAAGAAATTTCCTGTTATAGCTTTAAAAATCAAAAAATGTGCTTCACCATTTCCGTAATTATTTCTCAAGTCATTTAAATGAGAGCAGGAAAAGTTCGCAATAAAAGCCAGCAATCAAAGGAATGGCCACTTGATCTACTAATGCTCAATTTACAGTAGGCCTTACAAGAAAAAAATCTATAATCCATAATTTTAGGCCTATTTCTTAAATTAAATGGCACTTTAAAAGATTCAAGGAGGCTGAATACTTGTCTTCATATCCAGTACAGAAACTCTTCAGAGAAAAACCTGAGCTACTCCCTTAGGACTGAATCTCATTTCAGATCCATGTCCCTCTCCATAGCCCATGTGTAATTATTTAAATGTCATGAAATTCTCCAAATGTGTGCAATAAAGTCATTTGTAATTAATTCGGGTAATTTATTTTACTTTCCATGGTGGAAATGTGTGTACATAAATGCTACTTCAGAGCTAAACCCTAGTGAATGGCAGTTGAATTTTCTTTCTGAGGGTTTCTAGACAGGTGACATTTTACCTTACAAATGTAAATTTTCTCTCTTCCAACACATGCATGGAGGGAGACTCTGATTAGTTCTCATGAATAAGAGATTCTCTTATTCAGGCTTCCAGCTCCAGAGTTCAGGCCAGGTCCATATAGAAGTAAAGTTTCTGATTAAAGGTGATCCTTCCAATGTGTTCACAGATTACCCTACAAGTGCTTCTTTCAAGCCAAGACAGCTGCAGCAAAGAAAGTGCCTTTAGGGACTGCTTTTTGCCTTCCTGGATATATGTTACAGTCACCTGTGCTGTGTATGCTACAGAAGCATAACTGCAGTTGAAATGAGCTGACATCTAACCCATTTACTGTGGTCCAAGAGCTCACATCACATGTTTCTCTACATACTTATCCAGGTGAATCTATCATGCCCTGCTGCCTGCCTCCTGAATTATGGCACAGGAAGTTGAATAGTCTAAAGCATGTGTGTTAGTAAATTAAGGAGATTCTTCCTTAGGAGCATACTAAATATGTTTTGGGAAAAACACCAGAGTGAAGAAAAACTAAGTTCTTCAGTGCACACTTGGAACAAAGCATTCAGTAAGATACACAGTACAGCAATTCATAATTGATCCAGACAAATATTTCTCTAAAATGGGTTAGGCAGCAATGTTAATAGAATACTCCAGCCAAGGATTGAACTCTTTCTGTAGTGTTACTACAAGGCAGAAGATCAGTTTTCTTTCTATTTCAGAATCGCTGACAGAAAATCTGACTAACCTTGGGTTACTTTGCTATCTATTTAGTTTTAAAGACAAATGAATTACCCATCTAATTAAATTTAAAGATATTATTTTTACTCCTTACTTATCCTTATCAATAGAATTGGCTTATATAATATTAGAAATATATGGACATCTCAACAGATTAATATCTATGGCAGAAAAAATATTTAAATTATAATAAGTCTGGGAATTTTACAGGAAATCTAGTACCAAATCCTCTTCAGTGAAATTCAGTGCAGGAGAAAGTTCCAAGACCTTTGTCCCAAGATAATGACAATAGCCTGAGATGCTTGAATTGTGTTCGCAGGTAGTGAACCAACCTCAGGAGTGTGGAGTAGGAGTGGGAGACAAGGTTCTTTTTTGTTGTTGTTGTTGTTGTTGGTTTTTCTTTTTTCTTTTTTTTTTTTGAGACAGGGTGTCTCTGTGTGGCCCTGGCTGTCCTGAAACCCACTGTGTAGACCAGGCTGGCCTCGAACTCAGAAATCTGCCTCTGCCTCCCAAGTGCTGGCATTAAAGGCAGGTGTCACTACTGCCCAGCCGGGAGGCAAGGTTCTACTCTCTGGAAAGCAGGTACCCAAATCTAACACAAGATTTTGCTCCTGGAATTCAGTGTGGCATCTATCACTGTGAAAGCTAGCACCAGAGAGGATATAAAGGGCCTCTACCCATGTTAAGATTCGCAAGCAAATGGATAGAACTTGAGAATATCATTCTGAGTGAGGTAATTCAGACCCAGAAAGACACGTATCATTTGTACTCACTTGAAAGTGGACATTCTCATAAAGTACACAAAACCATGCTACAATCTGATCTACAGATTCAAAGAAACTGGTTAATAGGGAGGACCCAAGGGAGGATGAGTGAGTCTCCCTCAGAAAGGGAAACAAAACAGTCCTCAGAGGTAGATGGAGAGAGAGAACTCAGTGGAAGATGAGGGGGAAGAGGAGGGAAACAGGAGTAGCCATTAGGTGTAGGGCAAGAGGAGACTGGAGAGGGCTGAGAATGAGAATGGAATTCTCTAGTGGGCATCTCTGTGTCTAGCTGGAAACCTGTTACAGGGGAAGCTACAGGGAGTCTATGGAGTTGACCCTAGGTAAGATTCCTACCAATGGGGGACATGAAGACTACCTCCTGTAGCCATACAGGACTTCCAGGGGAGGGAAGGGGACATCAACTCACTCACAAAAGCTTCAACCCAAAATCTGTCCTCCCTACAAGATATGAAGAGATAAAAAATGGAACAGAGATTGAGGGAACAGCCAACAAATGGCTGCCCCAACTTGAGACGCTTCCCATGTGAGAGAACCAACCCCTGGCACTGTGAATGATACTTTGCTAACCTTGCAGACAGGAGTCTGACATAACTGTCTCTTGAGAGGTTTCATCCAGCAGTGGATGAAAATACATGCAGAGATCTATGGCCAAACATGAGGCAGAGCTCAGGGAGTCTTATAGAAGAATAGAGATAGAACTAAGGGAGCACAGGACCCACAGACTCAAGGAACCTGGGCCCAGGCAAGCTCACAGAGACTGAAGCACTAATCAAAGAGCATGCAGAGGCTGGACCTAGGACCTTACACATTTGTAGCAAACATGCAGCTTGGCCTTCGTGTGGGTTCCCTAACATTTGGAGCTGGGATGTCTTTGGCTCAGACTCTGATGCCTGCCATTAGATCCCCTTCCTTGAAGGAAAAAAAAAATCACCCAAAAAGAAAAGACAAAAGAAACGGCCAGTGTGAAAAGAAGTGATAAAGAATGGGAGAACTTGCGAGATATAAACCCAACTATGGGCAAATTGTTGATATTGCATTGTGGGTAAGGTATCTGTAGATAGCAACATGGTACTCTATACTTTAGACTATACTGATTTAACTTTTGAGGCAATGCAATCATTAAGTAAAACTAATGTAAATGGAGTTTCTGAGATTCACTTCAGTAATACTATATAACCAGGAAAGTCATGTGGCTGAGGGAGATCTGTCAAAGTTTTTGCCTCTTCACAGCATGCCTCTCCACATAGGGAGGGTAAGGAGTTTGCAGAACCAAGACTCTGAGAAGTCAAAATTTCAGATTTAGTGAGGAGGTATTGATCAATATATGAACTTTGATCTGGGAAATGGAACGACACATGTGTATAAGACACCAAATACCCTATGACTCTGAAGGAAATTTCAGGGAGAAAACTGAGTCCACAGGCCACAAACACATCACAATGGCTTTGTAAAAACCTAAGCATTGCAAGAATTTCTAACCATAATCTGGTCTTGTACTTCATTACAAGTTCATACAAATTCATATCCATCAAGGCAAGAGAAATTATATGTTTACAATTATATTTATTTTTCCTGCTTGATTTATAACTTTTAAGTAGTTAAAAGTATAATATACAAAACTACTGTTTTAGTTGCTAGGGTAAGAGCATCCTAGCAAAAGTAAGGACCATACTCGTCTTTGAATAAAGACCTGTTTCTCTAAACAAAGCTTTACTTTTTCAACTTCACTAGGGACTGACTTGACCATAGACCCTAAAAGCATAAATGAAACTAAATGCTTATACATAATACATCAAGAGAGCCACAATATGTATGCAAGAAGTAAGCATGCTGTATCCATATATTATCACATAAAATACAGCAAAGAACATAAATGTATTATTCATGACAAGAAACACAATTATTAATGTCTTTGGAAGCACATTCTTTCTTACCCACGGACACAAAATGATTAATTTTTTTAAAAATACATGAAGTGTGACTTTACAAGCTTTACTAAATAAATTTTAAATACTCCAACAGAAGCCATGAAAATCAACAGACTCTAAAATAAAACAGTTTTCTCAATTAAAAAATAGTCATGCTTTTCTATCTGTTTATAATAAATGTTAAAACACTAAATTGTATGTTGAGAATATAGGACACACAAGCACACCTCCAGAAGGCAAAGAAAAGGAGCTTGTCACTTTTGTCTTTGTCACAATATGCTTCTCTGAAAATGCTTGATAAAGTTTTCATAAAAAAGAAATTCAAATGAACTGTGGCGGGCTAATAACTGAGGCAGGAACTATTTGTATTAATGCATAAAATGTGTGAAGAGCCTAGATTTGTACTTTGTAAGCTTGTTTTCACATCTACAAAAACTTGCTTTGATTCAAAGGACTAGGAAATCTAATATTGATGAGAATTAAACATTCCTTTTAGCTTGTATCCAAAGTATTAGACCCAAAGGCTCACTAGAGTAATATGAACATACTTTAAGATAGAATGCTTGATGAGTTAGAGAGGTCATTAAAATGTTGTTGGGCTTGAATTTTATAATAATGGAAAGTAATTTTCCTTCTAACAGAAAAAATCCAGAATATTATGCACATTTTATTATTTCTAAAGGACTCATAACCAAAATTAACAAATTCTTCCCTAATAACGAATTGTTAATGAACTCTTGTCTACCTGTGAACAATTTTCTGCAAGTGGTAAGGGAGGCAGCATCCAACTCTGGTTGGCCTGTCATGTGCCCATGCTGGGGCTATAGAAGGTTAATAACCTCTAGAGGAATAATAAGAAGTGGTTCTTGTTAAGATATTGTTCCTGTAAAATTAAGAAAACTTCTAAAAAGCAAGAGAAAGTACATGACACACAGAAAGGTGTCTATTAGAAAGAATAGATATACATGTTTTTAAATTGTCACACTATGATAATCTAATCTATTTAACTATCATATTCTCATTTTAAAGAACTGTAAAGGTTTTCTGAACACATTAATTGTGATTACTTTTAAAAGTTATTTTTACAAAACCCATAGAATAAGATTGCAAATTTTTATTATGATCATATAAGTAGAATAAGCAAAATTCATATAAGTTGTTATTAATGGTCTTAAATTTCTAAAATCAGAGGCACTCTGATTAATATTCATTAATTAATGAAAATCATCATGGGCATTCTTTAAATGAGTTCATCTTACTGTTTTCTTATTCTTCTAAGATGCTTTCTAATAAAAAAGTAAACAGAATATGAACAATGTAGAATTTCACTAGTGAGGCTGGAGAGATGGCTCAGAGGTTATGAGCACCAACTGCTTTTCCAGTGGCCCTGAGTTCAATTCCCAACAGTCACATGGTGGCTCACAACCATCTGTAATGGGATCTGATGTCCTCTTCTGGTGTGTCTGAAGACAGCTACAGTGTACTCACACACATAAAATAAATAAATAAATCTTAAAAAAAAGAATTTCACTCGTATATCTATGATGATCCTCTTCAAGACAGGGAGGAAATAGTATAGCTATACTTCCAACAAGAAAATATGAGCAATGCTCAGTAACAATTTTGGAAAACTGACATTAATGGCAAAAAAATGGAATCTTTGGATAATTTAATCTTTTCTCTATGCTGTATTTGATTATCTGAAAAGAATAAGGTATCAAGTTTCAAACTAAGAGCAATTAGTTATAAGAAATAAAATAATATCCAACAAAACTAGAGTAAAAGAATATAGGGTATATGGGAAAAGTTTGAGTGTATTTCTTGAAATTATCAAACTGGTTTAAAAAAAACCACCATTTTAACCACTGACAACAGTCCCACTGACAAACAATTCCATTGGGAAAATGTTTAGCTACAGAAATAGTTTACCCAGATCACACCTTGAACAACATACAGGAGCCCTGGAATATTATAAATGGAACTCTGAATTATCTACAACGAATACATATCTAACTCACTTTTCTGATTCGGTAGATGATCTATTATAAATAGGGTTGAATTTCATGCATCCATTAAATATTAGCAACATAAACAAGACACTGGAATTGTGTCACGTTGTGATGTGCTACTTATTAACACAGACATGATCACACAACCATTTATCAGGCAATTCATCATTTAACTTTAACTCTAGGTTGATTTCCCTTCCTGAAGCAAATTTGAAATAGATGACTCCAGTTTTCTTGTGTATATACATGAGATGTTTTATAAAGAGCTAATGTACTATTTAAAGGATAACTGCATAGGCATTCCTTTTCATACATAAATCAAATGATAGAGAATATTTTACTCATATAAAAAGAGCTGAAATCCCCAAATATTAAGTCTTATCAGTTTCATTTTTTTATTTTCTTTTCAACAAACTTGTTTTATTTTTTCTTAAATGGTTTTTTGATCTGGCAAAACAATAGGAACTGTAAAAGACAAATGCCACATTAGGAAAGGCAACTAAAATTCACAATACACACTAAAATAAAAAGGGAAAATATTCTCCTTTTAGTAATTCTATTCCCAAGTATCAATTATGTTCTCATAAGCAGTCTAGATGCATATTAACTAAAATGCAGAAATAAACCAAGTAAATGTACAAGAAGCAGAAAAGAGCATGAACTACATAGCCTGGTACTGATTATATAAGCATATGACTTGTGGGTACGTAGAGAACTGTTTAAAGAGAATTCTTTAATGATTATCTTCAGAATCAAGAAGAGAGGGGACAACTAAAACATAAAATTGTCCTTGAAGGGAAGGGAGGCTAGAAAGCACATTTATTTGATACTATACAAGCCAAACAACCATAGAACTATAACTTCTCATGATATACTCAGCTTCAAATTTAAGTGGTAGACATTTTATGTGTTTCTGTAGGTATAACTTACTTGTATTGGAGAGGATGAAAGGCTAACACTTATCACAATGTAGTGAAAATAAATTCTGCTTTGTTCTACTATGTTACCACTATGTCTTAGTGTTCCATTTCTGTGAAGAGTCACCATGGCCTCAGCTACTCTTATAAAGGAAAGTATTTAAGTGGAGCTGGTTTACAGTTTCAAAGGTTTATTGCATTATCATCATGGTGGGATGCATGACAGCAGCGTGCAGGCAGACATGGTGATGGGCGAGGAGCTGAGAGTTCTACATCTGCATTCTCAAGAAACAGGAAGAGAAAGTCATTGGGCCTGGCTTAGGCTTTGGAGAACCCAGTGACATATTTCTTCCAGCAAGACCACACCCACTTTATTCAGCAAGGTCCCACCTCCTAGTCACTCACAAGTTGTGGCACTCCCTGATGACTAAGAACTCAAATATCTGAGCTATGAGGACCATTCTTTCACCAACCACCACACCAATGTATTACAACTATGCCACTCAAAATGTAACTGAAATAATAGATTTTATAGGAAAACATTGAACAAGTAGAGCTTCTTCATTAATGCTTACCTGTAAACATTAGAAAAAGTTTCTCTGTAAGCTTTATTCTTAATAACATTGAAACTATTAAACTAAGAATCATTTTCCTTAGTTTATACCCCCTTCAGTTTGCCCTTTAACTATAAAACTTTGGCTGTATATAACTCTTCTGCTTGATTTTCAGATTGCTCAGGTTTGGGACTATTATATTGGGCATCTATTTCATTCCACATCACTCAGGGATGCAGCCAGGTGTGTCCTTGTTGCTGTTATCTCATGATCCTATGTCGCTGTGAGTATAGATGGTAAGATATATATCTTTTTTCTTTCCTTTGCTCACACAATTTTATTCACCCTTGCCTTTAATTAACACAGGTTGTAGTTTTTCTCTTATCACTGCTTGAAGCAATACTGTGAGAAGAATTGCATATAAAACTGTGTTCCCCAGAGGCTCAGAATACCCAAGATACAATTCACAGACCACATGAAGTTCACGAAGAAGGAAGAGCAAAGTGTGGATGCTTCGGTCCTTCTTAAAAGGGGGATCAAAATACTCATGGGAGGGAATACAGAGACAAAGTGTTGAGCAGAGACTGAAGGAAAGGCCATCCAGAGACTGCCCCACCTAGGGACCCATCCCATATACAGTTACCAAACCCAGACACTGTTGTGGATGCCAACAAGGAGCCTGATATAGCTGTCTCCCGAGACGCTCTGCCGCCAGTGCCTGACAAATACAGATGTGGATGTTCTCAACTAACCATTGGACTGAACACAGGATGCCCAATGAAGGAGCTGAAGAAAGGACCTAAGAAGCTGAAGAAGTTTGTAGCCCCACAGGAGGAACAAAAATATGAACCAACCAGTACTCCCAGAGCTCCCAGGGACTAAACCACCAACCAAAGAGTACACATGGAGGGACCCATGGCTCCAGCCATATATGTAGCAAAGGATGGCTTTGTCAGACATCAATGAGATGAGAGGACCTTGGTCCTCTATCCCCCATTGTAGGAGAATGCTAGGACAGCAAAAAAGGAGGGGATAGGTTGGTGAGCAGAGGAAGTGGGTTTGGGATAGGGGGTTTTCAGAGAAGAAATGAGTAAAGTGGATAAAATTTGAAATGTAAATAAAGAAAATATCTAATAAAAATAAACAAATAAGGTTGCTATGAAAATAAGATGTGTTCTTTTCCTTTAGTCTGTATCTCATTTTGCAGACATTTCTGTGCTGTGGTACATTTCTGCTTTTATTCTTGCAACATATGACTGTAGCAATGGACATTTTGAGGAAACTGCTAGTACTTAATGGCTACATCTAGAAAAAAATAGCACCCTGGGTACTAAGTGAGGGCCAAAGTTATGAAAAATAATGAAGTAAATATATCAAAGCAAAGGTAAGTGAAATGGAATAAATAGAGTTATAAAATCAAATAAACATCATCTGTTTGACTTATTTTTTTAAATAATAAGCAAGATAGAGAATTCTTCATTGTGTCAGAGGAAAGAGAGGTTGAAAATCTTAAAAGAAAAAGTATTTGCAGAAAAGTGTCATCTCAGTGAAACCTGGTAAAGCCGTTCAATCCAAAGTCAGCAATGGCCAGGATGAACAAATGTTTTACCTGCAAAGGGAATAAAAGTGCTGTGGTCATTATTTCTGCTCCTTGACTGAATTAAATGCTATATAGCCTCTGCCAACATTTGTGAATATTAAAAGGAATTGGTTCTGACTCATAAAGTCTATAGACTGCTAAATTGCTATTTGGAAAATTGGCATAGGATGGAAATTTTTTAGTTAAAATGCTATTGAAAGTACATCACTTACATGCCATTTCAAGTGAAAAAGAAACTATTTGAAGACATACACTAGTAAACCAGAACATGATTCAAATAGCCAATAAATGTCAAATGTGCTGCTAACTACTCATATATTCAATATTAAGCATATTATATTTGCAAATATTGTACTGATTTGGAGAAATATAGGTACAAAATATGAATTAGAATGATGCATGAAAATGGAAGCTTTCCACGTCGTCAAAGACGTCAATAGTGATTTAAAATTAAACACAGTAATTCAGTATCTGGGAAGTTTTTAACGCCTTAAAATCAATCTATAGCAATTTGGAATATCGTAAGTTACAAGAGGGAAAAATATCAAAGAAACTTGAGTCATAGAAGAAAACAAACGCACAGAGATAAGGAGTATAAAAAGTGAATATGGTATCATTAAAAGACTAATTCAAATTTAAGGTAAAAGTTTCAAAGGAGCAAAGACTACTTCTTTGGTGGATAAAAGGATGCCACTCAAAGGCTGTAACTGTCAACAACTCATAAACACCAAGTAAAATATAAATGAAATAAAAGAGGGTGGAAACAAAGCTTGACATAAACAGAAACATAGAGATGGAGAAAGAGCTCAATGGACTGACATTGTCAAATGACAATGTCTATTCTTTGAAAAGACTCAGTCTTTTAGTAGATGCCACTTCTATTCATACCTCTGGAGTTGTACACTTACTAGGAGTTACTTATTTTTCCCACAACATACTTTAATATACTTGCATCTACTGTCCTTGATATCTATATGGTAGAGAACATCACATATTGAAAAAATGCACGTGTGAAAAGTTTATACTTAAAACTAAGGCAAACACTTTTTCAAGCTTCATTGTGACTCATTTAAAAGAAATGCCTGAGCTTTTTTAGCCTTGGTACCGGTACAGTTTTTAAGCCCACTTCCTTCCTCAGAGATGCCATCCACTTGTCTTTTTCAATAGAAGGTCCATATTTCTATCACAAGGGAAAAGTCGTGATGAATTATGTGTAGTTAAAGAAACTCTGAAGTGTCATGAGATAATATATCAACTCTTAGAATTTAATTATATTAAGCCACACTCAGATAACTTCTAGTGTATCAGAATGTTCACTTCACTTTAATATATAAAATCAAAACAATCTGTAAGTTCTGGAAGATAGACAAAGGTAGAATTTGAATTCTAGATGCTGTCTTAGTTAGGGTTTCATTGCTATGAAGAGATATCATCACGAACTTTTATTAAAAACTAACAAACAACAAAAAAACCAATATGAACCAACCAGTACCCCCAGAGCTCCCAGGGACTAAACTATGAACTAATGAAGGGACCCATTTCTCCAGCTGCACATGTAGCAGAGGAAGGCCTTGTTGGCTATCAAAGGGAGGAGAGGCCTTTGGTCCTGAAAAGGCTTGATGCCCCAGTACAGGTGAATACTGGGACAGGGAAGTGGGAGTGGGTAGGTTAGAACAGAGGGGGAGGGGAGAGTGGGATAGAGTGTTTTCAGAGGGGAAACCAGGAAAGAGGATAACATTTGAAATGTAAATAAAGTATCCAAAAAGATTAAAAAAATAATAATAAAAAGCATTTAATAGGGGCTGGCTTACAGTTTCAGAGGTTCAGTCCATTATCATCATGGTGGAAAGCATGATAGCATGTAGGCATGGTCATGCTGCTGGAGGGTCTACATCTTGACCAAAGGCAGCAGAGGGAGAGTAGCTTTTCTCTCATTCTACATTGGGCATAGCTGAACATAGGAAACCTCAAAGCCTGCATACTCAGTGACACACTTCCTCCAACAAAGATAAACATATTCCAACAAGGTCACACTTCCTAATAATGACACTTCCTATGGGTCAAATATATTCAAACCAGCAGATTCTACTCTCTGGCCTCCATAGGCTTCTTTAAACACATGAATCTATAGGGGCTATGTAGCCATAAGATAATGCAAAATAAATTTAGTCCAACATCATAAATGCCCATAGTCTATCACATTCTCGACAATCCAAAGTTTAAAGTCTCTTCTGAGATTTATACAATCTCTTAACTGTAATTGCCTATAAAATCAAAATCAAAAAGGAGATGACATGCTTCTAACATCACAGGATATACATTAACATTCTATAAAATCACAGTAAGGAAATACTGGAACAAAGCAAGACAGAAAACCAACTGGGCAAACTCCAAACTCTGCATCTCCATGTCTGATGCCAAAGCACTCTTCAGATCTCTAACTGCTTTGTTTTTGAAACAAACTTCATTCTCTCAGGCTGATCTCTCTCCCTATTAGCAGCTTGCCTCAGCAGGTATCTCACAGCTGACATATCTAACATCTTGGGGTAGCCAAGGAAACTTGAACTTTATAACTTCTTATTCCAATGTCTGGGATCCACACATGAGCTTCTGGGCTCTCCCGAGGGCTTAGGTCACATCTTCAGCTCTGAGGCCTGTAGAACTACAGGCTCCAATTGACTCTACTGTTGCTGCTCATCCAATGGTATTGCATATCCAATATGCTGGGGTCTTCTACTAGGCTTCACCAATAACCTCTCTTATGCTTTCTTCATGGTGCCAAGCTTCAACTTCTTTTCAGTTGTGAGTCTCCAGCTGCCACTGAGGCTTCACCATCACCAGTGGCCTTGCCTGGCTTCTCACAGTGCCAGGTCTCAGGTGATCTGCATGACCCAGTCATGCCTTCAAAACAGGAACCACCTGGGTGACATTTTTTTTATTTTCTATATTCTTTGTTTACATTCTAAAAGCCTTCCCCTTTCCCAGTCCTCCCCCCCTCCCCCATATGTCCCATAAGTCCTCTTCTCTCCATCCATTCTCCTATCTTTCCCCCACCCTTTCCTCTGTCCTGGTACTCCCCTACAATGCTGGATCAAGCCTTTCCAGGATTAGGGCCCTCTTCTTCCTTCTTCCTAGGAATCATCTGATATGCTAATTGTATCTTCAGTATTCAGAGCTTCAGGGCTAATTAATATCCACTTGTCAACGATGCATTCCATGTGTATTCGTTTGTGATTGCATTACTTCGCTTAGGATGATATTTTCCAGTTCCATCCATTTGCCTAAAAAATTCATGAATTCATTGTTTTTAATTGCTGAGTAGTATTCCATAGTGTAAATATACCACATTTTCTGTATCCATTCCTCCATTGAGGGACATCTGGGTTCTTTCCAGCTTCTGGCTATTATAAATGAGGCTGCTACGAACATAGTGGAGAATGTGTCCTTATTGCATGCCAGGGAATCCTCTGGGTATATGCCCAGGAGAGGTATAGCAGGGTCCTCCGGAAGTGTCATGCCCAGTTTTCTTAGGAACCACCACACTGATTATAAGAGTGGTTACACCATCTTACAATCCCACCAGCAGTGAAGGAGTGTTCCTCTCTCTCCACATCCTGGCCAACACCTGCTGTCTCCTGAGTTTTTAACCTTAGCCATTCTGACTGGTATGAGGTGAAATCTCAGGGTTGTTTTGATCTGCATTTCCCTAATGGCTAATTATGTTGAGCATTTCTTAAGGTGCTTCTCGGCCATTCGAATTTCTTCAGGTGAAAATTCTTTGTTTAGGTCTGTACCCCATTTTTAATAGGGTTATTTCGTTCCCTGGGGTCTAACTTCTTGAATTCTTTGTATATATCAGATATTAGCCCTCTTTTGGATATAGATCGGTGAAGATCTTTTCCCAATTTGTTGGTTGCTGTTTTGTCCTTTTGACGGTGTCCTTTGCCTTACAGAAACTTTGTAATTTTCTGAGATCCCATTTGTCAATTCTTGATCTTAGAGCATAAGCTATTGGTGTTCTGTTCAGGAACTTTTCCCCTGTGCCTATGTTCTCAAGGGTTTTCCATAGTTTCTTTTCTATTAGTTTCAGTGTGTCTGGTTTTATGTGGAGGTCCTTGATCCACTTGGAGTTGAGCTTAGTACAAGGAGATAAGAATGGATCAATTTGCATTCTCCTGCATGCTGACCTCCAGTTGAGCCAGCACCATTTGTTGAAAAGGCTATGTTTTTTCCACTGGAGGTTTTCAGCTCCTTTATCAAAGATCAAGTGACCATAGGTGTGTGGATTAATTTCTGGGTCTTCAATTCTATTCCATTGGTCCACTTGCCTGTCCCTGTGCTAATGCCATGCAGTTTTTATCACTATTGCTCTGTAGTATTGCTTGAGGTCTGGGATAATAATACCCCCAGAAGTTCTTTTACTGTTGAGAATAGTTTTAGCTATCCTGTGTTTTTTATTATTCCAGATAAATTTGAGATTTGCTTTTTCCAACTCTGTGAAGAACTGAGTTGGGATTTTGATGAGGATTGCATTGAATCTGTATATTGCTTTTGGCATGATGGCCATTTTAACTATATTAATCCTACCAATCCACGAGCATGGCAGATTTTTCCATTTTCTGAGGTCTTCTTCAATTTCCTTCTTCAGAGACCTGAAGTTCTTGTCGTAAAGATCTTTCACTTGTTTGGTTAGATTCACACCAAGATACTTTATATAGTTTGTGGCTATTTTGAAGGGTGTCATTTCCCTAATTTCTTTCTCAGCCTGCTTATCCTTTGAGTATAGGAAGGCAACTGATTTGCCTGAGTTGAATTTATAACCTGCCACTTTGCCGAAGTTGTTTATCAGCTATAGGAGTTCTCTGGTGGAGTTTCTTGGGTCACTTAAGTATACTATCATGTCATCTGCAAATAGTGATAAATTTACTTCTTCCTTTCCAATTTGTATCCCCTTGACCTCCTTATGTTGTCTAATTGCTCTAGCTAGGACTTCAGGTACTATATTGAAAAGATATGGAGAGAGAGGGCAGCCTTGTCTAGTCCCTGATTTTAGAGGGATTGCTTGAAGTTTCTCTCCATTTAGTTTGATGTTGGCTATCAGTTTGCTATATATTGCTTTAATTATGTTTAGGTATGGGCCTTGAATTCCTGTTCTTTCCAAGACTTTTAGCATGAAAGGATGCTGAATTTTGTCAAATGTCTTTTCAGCATCTAATGAAATGATCATATGGTTTTTTTCTTTGAGTTTGTTTATGTAGTGGATTGTATTGATGGATTTCCGTATATTGAACGATCCCTACATCCCTGGTATGAAACCACTTGATCGTGGTGGATGGTCATTTTGATGTGGTCTTGGATTAGGTTGGCAAGAATTGTATTGAGTATTTTCACATCGATATTCATAAGGGAAATTGGCCTGAAGTTCTCTTTGTTGGATCTTTGTGTGGTTTTGATATCAGTGTAACTGTGGTTTCGTAGAACAAGTTGGGTAGTGTTCCTTCTGTTTCTATTTTGTGGAACAGTTTGAAGAGTATTGGTGTTAGGTATTCTTTGAAGGTCTGATAGAATTCTGCACTGAAGCCATCTGGTCCCGTGCTTTTTTTTGGTTGGGAGACTTCTATTTCTTTAGGGGTTATGGGACTGTTTAGATGATCTATTTGATCCTGATTTAATTTTGGTGTTTGGTATCTGTCTAGGAAATTGTCCATTTCCTCCAGATTCTCTAGTTGTGTTGAGTATAGGCAGTTTCTGTTGTTATATCTCCCTTTTCATTTCTAATTTTGTTAATTTGGATGCTGTCTTTGTGCCCTTTGGTTAGTCTGGCTAAGGGTTTATCTATCTTCTTGATTTTCTCAAAGAACCAGCTCCTGGTTTTGTTGATTCTTTGTATGGTTCTCTTAGTTTCTACTTAATTGATTTCAGCCCTGAGTTTGATGATTTCCTGCCTTCTACTCCGCCTAGGTGAATTGACTTCTTTTTGCTCCAGGGCTTTCAGGTGTGTCATTAAGCTGGTAATGTATGCTCTCTCCATTTTCTTTTTGGAGTCACTCAGGGCTATGAGTTTTCCTCTTAGCACTGCTTTCATTGTGTCCCATAGATTTGAGTATGTTGTTTCTTCATTTTCATTAAATTCTCAAAAGTCTTTGCCCTCTTTCTTTATTTCTTCTTTGACCAAGGTATCATTGAGTAGAGTATTGTTCAGTTTCCATGAGTATGTGGGCTTTCTGATGGTTTTGTTGCTATTGAAGACCACTTTTTCTCCATAGTGATCTGATAGGAGGAATGGGATTATTTTGATCTTCTTATATTTGTTGAGGTCTGTCTTGTGACCAATTATATGGTCGATTTTGGAGAAGGTACCATGAGGTGCTAAGAAAAAGGTATATTCTTTTGCTTTAGGATAGAATGTTCTATATATATCTGTTAAATCTAATTTGTCCAAGAGTCTGCATGAGATCTGCCCAGGATCTTCTAGCTTTCATAGTCTCTGGTGAGAAGTCTGGTGTGATTCTGATAGGTCTTCCTTTATATGTTACTTGGCCTCTTTCTCTTACTGCCTTTAATATTCTTTCCTTGTTTAGTATATTTGGGGTTTTGATTATTATGTGACGGGAGGTATTTCTGTTCTGGTCCAGTCTATTTGGAGTCCTCTAAGCTTCTTACATATTCATGGGCATCTCTGTCTTTAGATTAGGGAAGTTTTCTTCCATAATTTTATTAAAGATATTTGCTAGCCCTTTAATTTGTAAATCTTCACTCTCATCTATGCCTATAATCCTTAGGTTTGGCTTTCTCAATGTATCCTGGATTTCCTGGATGTTTTGGGTTACAAGCTTTTTGCATTTTGCATTTTCTTGGTATCTTCGGCATCTGAGATTCTTTCTTCTATCTCTTGCATTCTGTTGTTGATATTTGCATCTCTGGTCCCTGATTTCTTCCCAAGGTTTTCTATCTCCAAAGTTGTCTCCCTTTGCGATTTCTTAGTTGTTTCTACTTCTGTTTTTAGATCCTGGATGTTTTTGCTCAGTTCCTTCACTTGCTTGTTTGTGTTTTCCTGTAAATCTTTGAGAGATTTTTGTGTTTCTTCTTTCATGACTTCTGCTTGTTGATCAAATTTCTCCTGTACTTTTTAAAGTGATTTTTGCATTTCCTCCTTATTGGCTACTATCATTTGACCCATATTCTCCTGAATTTCTTTAAGTGATTTTTTTGTGTTTCCCTTGTAAGGGCTTCTAGCTTTTGATCATTTTTCTCCTGAATTTCTTTAAGAGATTTATTTATGTTCTTCATGTGTTCTTGTAACAGCATCATGACAAGTGATTTTACATTCAAATCTTGCTTTTCTGGTGTGTTGGGGTATCCAGGACTTGCTATTAATGGAGAATTGGGTTCAGATGCTGTCATATTGCCTTGATTTCTGGTAGTAACATTCCTACATTTGCCTTTTGCCATCTAGATCTCACTGGTTTTAGTTGGTCTTGTTGTCAATGCAGGACTCACCCTTGCAAGATGCCTCCCTGCAGCTGCCCTCCAGATGCACCGTTGGCCCTTTGCACTGCTTGGGGATGGGGCGAGTGGCCCAGGCTGCTTCTGATCTAGAGGTGGCGACCGGAAGGCTCCTGCCAGAGGCCTCCGGATGGATCCTCTGCTCTGCCGGGTCAGACGGACTTACCCGATGGCCTCCAGATGCACCGCTGGCCCTCTGCACTGCTTGGGGATTAGGCGCATGGCCCAGGTTGCTTCAGATCCAGAGGTGGCAACCAGAAGGCTCCTACCAGTGGCCTCCGGGTAGATCCTTCACTTTGCTGGGTCAAACAGACTCACTGGAGCAAGGTGCCTCCTCATGGCCAGCCTCCAGATGCCTAGGTGACTTTTAAATGCAACTAAGTCTGGCTTCCAGCACAATATCTATATCTGGAACATAGCTTCTTTGTGCTCTCAGAAAATTCTTTGCTAAAGATTTTACCTCAGTAATGCTGGTCTCTACTTAATCATTAATAATTTCTTAGTTCCACCCAGCCTGCATTAATTGTACCAATAACCCTTTCTATTTTTTGACTCTAAAGCCACATGACCAAAGCTACCAAGTTCTGCTGCTTGCAGGGACTGGAACATGGCCCCCTTGTTCTAGTACATCTTCTGTAATAAAACAGTTTTTCTGTTTTTAATGGCTTTGTTCACTGCCAAGCTTGGCTGTTTAGAAATGTGTTATGGAGACCGACTTAGAACTCAGAAATCTGCTTGCCTCTGTCTCCAGGATTGAAAGTATGTACTACCATGCCTGGACCTAAGCTTTTCATGATCATAATGCCTCAAGATCCAGTGTGTGTCATCCCAGATCAAAAGCCTGTGTCTTCCAGACTCAAGACCTGGATCACAAGTGGACCTTCCATTTCTGATTGTAGTTAATTCCAGCTATTATCAAGTTCATAACTGAGAAAAGCCATTACAATCCATCCTTATCGTTATGACACACAATCATAAATCCTTATGCCCAAATGAAAACAATAATGTGGTTATAATAAAACCTACCATGATATAACTATACCTTCAATTGCAAATACATAAAGAATAAGCTTATCTCAGTTGGATATTGGACTGAGGTCACCATTCCCTTAATTCCATTTATTATCCTGAAATACAAGATTTAGCTCCATTCCACTTCCTGCGATCTTTTAATCCTTGAACCAAATATTTTTTATTTTTTCTTTCTAAGTGTTCTATGTTTGATCAAAATTCTTTTCATAAAACTAAACTACAGGACAAAGTTTATACTAGGATTTTTGAGATTTGATTTGCTAATGCAATTGATGTAAATCTCTTCACTTTACCTCAGGCAGATTCTTTGGACAGGGCAAAAGGCAGCCACATTCTCCACCAAAATATCACAAAAGCAGTCTCTAGGCCACATTCTAATGTTCTCCTCTAAAACCTCTTGAGCCAGTACCCCAGAGAGCAAATCACCCTCAGCAACAGCGTCTTCCATATTTTTACTAAGATGGTCCATTGAGTAACAATGGGCATTCCATTGTTTTCCCAAATCCAAAGTCCCCAAATCTACATTCCTCCAAAAAGAAACATGGTCAGACCTATCACAGAATATCCCTGGTATCAACTTCTGCCCAATTAGGGTTTCATTGCTGTGAAGAGACACCATTACCAAGGCAACTTTTACAAAGAAAACATTTAATTGGGGCTGGTAGACAATTTCAAAGGTTCAGCCTATTATCACCATGGTGGGAAGCATGGTAGCATGCAGGCAGACTTGGTGCTTGAGAAGCAAAGGGTTCTATGTCTTGATACAAAGACAGAAGAAGACTGACTTCTTCAGGAAACCAGGAGACGGCTCTCATCCTACACTAAGCATGGCTTATACATAGAAAATCTATGTATAACAATGTATAGTAATGTGTATTTCTATACATTGTGAAAGCCTGCTTACACAATGACACACTTCCTCCAACAAGACCACACCTAATAATGCCACTTCCCATGAAACAAGCATGTTTAACCCACCACAGGTGCCATATTAAAGAAGAATTTGTTCATGAATCAAAAAAATGACCACACAAATAAGCTCTCATAAAATTTAAGTCAATTTAAATTTTTGCCGTTTCTATATTATTCTATTCATCTTTTGCCTTAACAGATATTATTTGAATTGTTGATTCCTTTCAGTTTTAACATGTTAGATGGACAGACCTCCTAATAATGGGAAGTTTCTAATATTCTCAGTATTTGGTGAATTAATTACTTAGAGATTAAAAATGCATAGACATCATAACTAATAGTAGGTAGTTTTTTTCAAAGCATGATATCTCAATATATTCCCTACAAAGATAATATCACGTTTTAAATAACTCTGCGTTACTTACAAATCTGATCATGTTTTAAAGATGATATAAACCCTTTTAATATTAGTCATATCAACTGTGGTATGAAAAACCTGAAGCTAGTGTATCATTTTTATGTTTGAGGCCACAATGGCTTGAAATGACTGGAGGGATTTAGACTAAAATTTTAGGTAACATAGGAATGACATGATCTAATTTGTTTTTGCTTTATTCATGGTTTTCATGAGCCCATCAAACAGAGAGTCATGTGCTTACTAAGTCAGTATCATGCAAAATGGCTTTAACAGACTCTCAGATTCCCTGGAAATAGCAGACAATGAGCAAGAATATGAACTGAGTGACAGTACTAGTGGGGAGTATTTCACACAAATCAGAAGAAATATGAACCCTTGACCAGGGATGGGGGAGCAGTGATTTGAGATTCCCAGATTTGATAGGCAGTTCTTGGGGGGGGGGGGGCGGTGAACCTACTTTTCATATTATGTGACAGTGGAAATTTATTGAAGAAGACAGGTTGATTCAAGGATAAAGTTATTATGTTAAACTAACAAAGAAGAACATGATGTTGAATTTTAAGGTAGATTGATGGGATTCAGATTGAGATATAATTCTAAACTTTTGTAACACATCTAGATTATGAGCAGGGTTTTTTTGATATATTTATGGAGTAAAGTAGATAGGTTATTTAGGTAAACATCATGTACTACACATGGTAGGATACTATAGGTGACCATAGGTGAATATTAATCATCTTGGCCTTAGATATTGAGGAATTTGAAGAGATTACAAGGAATCACAAAAAGGAGAGAATAATACCCATGGAGGGAGCCCTGCAGTGAAGAGAGTTATGATATTTTGGGAGCCAAAAGAAACTTCTCAAAATAAAAATAGTTAACCATGTCAAAGTCTGTAGATAATATTCCCACTGGATAAGATGGGGAATGAAAACAGCTATTATTTTCAAACCATTACCTTCCCCCCAGACTCTCAGAAGTATTCTTTGGCATGATCATAGTTGTTTTTGTCCTGAAGGAAAAGAAGAATGGGAATCCCACCTATGATCAAATGCTTCTGAAAAGTTTTGCTATAAAATAAAGGAGAAAAACAAGAAACAAGTAGATATACTTTAGTTTGTTAACAAAAGAACAATAATAGCAACCAACCAAATCCTCCAGAACTCCTAAGGATTAAACCACCAACCAAAAAGTACACATGGAAGGACCCATGGCTCCAGCTACATATGTAGCAGAGAATGGACTTGTCAGACATCAATGGGAGGAGAAGCCGTGGTCCTGTGATATCTAGATTCTCCAGCTTAGGGGAATTCTAGGGTGGTGAAGCAGGAGTGGGTATATAGGTAGAGAGCACACTCATAAAAGCGGGGAGGAAGAGGATGGGATAGGGTGTTTGTGGAGGGGAAACCAGGAAAGGAGATAACATTTGAAATGTAAATCAATAAAATAACAAATAAAAATAGTTGCTATAAGCTCGTGCAATATTTTAATGTTGAGGAAGACCTGAATAGAATTGGATAAGTAAATAGAATGGGACAGAAAATGATATGTATGAACAAGTAGAGGGGTTTCTTTTCCAAAGAGTTTTGATAATTTAGGTAAAGTAATGAATACACAGTGTGAATATGTATGAGCTCTTGTTTACTCAAGGAGATAGAGAGCTAATGCCATGCACACAGGTAAATGATCACTCCTGTGATTCCTTTCACTTTACATAAGCAGCAGAGAATGAAGACAAAATGGAAGGTGACAGAAGATTTTGATTACAGAAAAGGTCTGAAAGTTTATCTAAAGATTGAATACAGTAAGTAAATGCAATATGGGCCACACTTGAGATTACCTGTCACAAATTCAAAGCTCATGCAGTCACAGTAAGCATTTTTTCCAGCCATGCTCATCTTAGTTTGCATATACATGGAGTACACAGACATGCAGATTTAATTTTGTTGTGATTTGGATTTCTAGACAATTTAAGAAAATCAGAGAGAGAAAAACTAAAATTGTACTTTTATAGCAAAGGAGTGAGTACAAGATGAACCATATGTATCTCATTGAATAGTAACAATATAAAAGTATGCATGGATAAAGGAGAAGGAAAAGGTAGATAATATAAACTCAAGTTACTGTGCATAAAGAGGTCTTTGGTTCTGAAGGGTTGACAAAAGTCAGCTGGAATGACAGGAATAATTTCAATGGGAGGCTGGAAAATAGAGAAGAAAATAGAAGAAAAGAATCAATGACAAATCTAGATTTAAAAATGAGTTAGTAGCAAAAATATGATCTATAAAATTGGAGGATAAAAGATGAAGAAAGGGGAATGGAGAGATGGTTCAGTGGTTAAGAGCACTAGATGATCCTCCAGAAAGCCCAGGTGTGAGCCTCAACACTCACATGGAAGCTCATAAGCATCTGGAACTCTAGTTCCAAGTGATAGAATGCCTTCTTTTGGCCTCCTCAGATTCCTGATGAGTATACGGTTCACAGACACACATCCAGACAGAGCACCATATACATAAACTCAACTAAATAAATAATATGAATGTCAAGGTAAGAGGATGGAGTATTGAAAGTAATCCAGTGGTAGGCAATGGAATTCCCTAGATTTGTAAGACTAATAGTGCTTTAGAAAGAAATGGTACAAGAGTTAGACTTCAGGAAACAAGAGATGCAAGATAGGCGAGAGGAGAGGACTACACTAAATAGTAGTGGGTAGAAGAGTGTGCGCATAGGAAATTCCAAACTGAGGATTACTGGACTTTCACCAAGAAGTGAAAAAAAACCCATCCCTTGCCCCTTACCATTACTCTCAAAAGTTGTGCCCCACTTACACTTTGACATTTTGGAGAAAGCCTTATAACCAGGGGAAGGTTTTAGAGTGAAATCAGTGGTGACGAGAATTGAGAAGAGGGATGGGTCCCCAAATCTGACTATTTAGCATAGCTATCGCAGGACAGTTCTCATATACCTAAGGAGGGTTTTGCAAGGTAATTAATGGGCTGTATATAACTGAGGGTTACAAGCTACTCAGACTTGAGAGCAAAAGGAAACCATAGGCCTTAGTAACAATCATTTTATTTGACAGAGCTAAGGGGTAGCTGCAAGGCAGTGGCTATGAAGTCCTGTGCCAGTCAAGAGATAAGATACCTCATGTTCTTTACCACCAAAGTTCAACAGAATGAACCAATGAAGGAGGCTATGACAGGATGATAAAAACCACAGAAACAACGACAACAACCATTACCACATTGTGTCAGAACTCAGTTAGGACCTAGAGAGCATCAGAAGAACACAGACACTGTGGGAAGCCATCCTGAGCTATTCGGACTATTGCTTACTCATGGCCCTAAGGTGGTGGCTGCTAAAATATAAGATCAATTAACTAGAGCCTCTCCCGCGGGCATTGGTTTAGCCATTGTCTCGAAGATAACTGCAGAATGATCCTGCCTGCATCATCACCCACCGACTCCGGTAATTGCGGTGGAAGGAAGTCCTGAGATAACTGCGGCAGGCTCCGGCCTGTGCAAACACCTGTTGTCTCCACCGGAGGACCCTTATCTCTTCCTGCTGAAACTGCTAGGATTGCCCTTTCTTCCTTTGTCCTTGCCTTGGGGTACGCCCCTCCTGAAAGCCTTAAAACCTGTGTACCCCAGAACATTAAACGAGGCTTTGACACAACTCAGATTGGCATGTCATTCTTGGTGCTTGGCCTCCGTCCCTCTCTCCACCCCTTTTGACCCGCAGGTAGCACCCCTTCGGAACCCTGGAATAACTGACCGGCGGGACGGGTTACAAGACACAAAGACCCTCCTTTGAACCCAGGGGAAACTTTAAATTCCCCAGAACACTCAGACTCCATCTCAAGAAAACATATAGGGGGGTTAGAGTTCCAAACATTTTCCCACATACCTAAGAGGAGTTCTTAAACCAGGCCATGGCTTACAACAAAGATCTGAACATTTATAAGAGACAATAACCTGCTTCTCCAAGTGCCCAAATACAGTGTCCATGAAAATACATACTTCCAGGTTGTAAATAGAAACAAAAGTAAAGAAAAAAAATTAGCCTCAACTAGTGATTAAATCAGCACAAAAACATGGATTAAAACTGAGTTTTGGCAATATGCTGTTTTGAAAAAAAATGTAAGTCAGAAGTATAAAACAAATGAAGTTACTCACAGTAATGAAGGCAGGACATGAAGTCATCACAAGGTGTCTCAGCAAAATCAAGAGACCAAATGGCACCACTTGGAATAACATGATTACAGTGATAGGGCCTCCTCTTCTATCTGAGCCAAGAGTTCAGACTGTCATGGGTTCAGTGGCCAAAGCTCTGCCAGAACCTTGCATAAGGACAGAGCAAATGTATTTATTGTCAGTTATTCCAATGCATCCTGCAAGCTCCAGGTCCCCCACAGAATAATGTTTCCTAAACAGGTTGACAGAAAGATAGGTAATCCTTTTCCACCTGCAGATATTTTACTATCACTGAGCATAAGCTATTAATGTGAAAAAGAAAGCCATACTTATGTATGTAAAGGAAGAAACACAATACTACAAATATCCCCTCAATCTTCCAGAGACATGTATGAGATAAAATGAAAAGCTGGTAATAATTTCAATCAATGCAGGCTAAAATTAGTAAATATTATTTACTCTATTTTAAAACAATTTTGCATTTAGCCAGACTTTTATTTTTAAATTTTGTTTATTTTATTTTATGTGTATGTGTGACTGTCTGAATGTGTAAAATATACCACATACACACCTAGTGTCCATAGAGGTCAGAAGAGGGTATCATATTCCCTAAAGCTGTAGTTACACATCTTTGTAAGCCAGCAGGCAGTGCTGAGAGGTGAACCCAGCATTCTCTGCAATGGCAGGAAGTGCTCTTAACTACTAGGCCCTCTCTTTTAAGCCCTTTATTCCTCTCTCTCTCTCTCTCTCTCTCTCTCTCTCTCTCTCTCTCTCTCTCTCTCTCTCTCTCTCTCTCTCTCTCTCTCTCTCTCTTCCCCCAACCCGGTTTTTCAAGAGAGAGTATCTTTGTGTAGTCACAGTGGCCTTGAACTCAGAGATTTGCCAGTCTACTTCCCAAGTGCTGGAATTAAAGGCATGTACCACCACATCCCCTATATTCTTGGTTAATACAATGAATAACTCTAGCTATTAATAATATAGCTAATGTTTGTTAAGTTCTTAGTACTTTCTAGCACTTAGCTAAACATCTGCACATGCTACATTCTCCAATTCTCAGGATGGCCCTATTGGGAAGGCATGAAGTCTTCCTCTTTATTTTATAAATGACCTGCACATCCACTGATGTCGAGTGCTACATAGAAAGACACACATTGAACAAGTTATGAAATCTAAGCTTCAACCCAGGATACTTAAGTACAGGGTTTGAATCACAAGCAGTCATTGCCCATATATTAGCACCAACCTGGACTAAAAGTTTCCAAGGATGCAAACTTTACATGACAGTGGCTGAAAACACCTCTAAAAATTAAGGAGTAGTATTTCTCACTTTTTCAAGATAGAAAATGAAAATAGGATGAATTACTGAGCTCAAAGCTCCTTCTTTTGCTATAGAGTAATAGAACGTAAAGATTGGAGAGAGGAATGCTGATATGAGGACACTTGTGTTTTATTAATGATTTTTTTGTATAATTTTACTGAACAAAAGATAATTTATGGAACCTGTAATAAAAATCAACTTCCAAACATGTTCAGATTTTAAATAAGAGCAAAGGGCTTTCTGCCATTTTCAATTCTGTAGTGGAAGAAGTCCTTTTAATCCCAGAGCTCTCAGGAGCAAAACCATCAACCAAAGAGTACACATGGAGTTACCTATGGCTCCAGACACATAGGCAGCAGAGGATGGTCTTGTTAGACACCAAAAGGAGGTGAGGCCCTTGGTCCTGGAAAGACGTAATGCCATAGTGTAAAGGAATACCAGGAAAGGGAAACAGGGTAGGGTTGATTGGGAAAGGGAAGATGGCTTATGAAATTTGGGGGGGGGGGGGGGCAACCAAGAAAGGGAATAACATTTGAAATGTAAATAAAGATTGTATCTAATAAAAATAGTAAAAAAAAAAATCGTTCCTTTAAAAACACATTGCTTACTAAGTCAATGATAAACAAGCTACAATCTGTAGAACCATAGAGGATAGGTAGAGATTAAGAGACTAAAACAGACAGAACTCCCATGGTAAGGAAAACAGAATACATAGCTATGAATGGAGGCATAGCACAGGGACGGGAAGATCAAACAGAGAAGAGACAAGACAGGGATCAGGAAGGGAATACCTTAATTTTATATTATAATATAATATGGAATCACCAAATAATGAGAAAAGATAGAATCCCAACTAGACATCTTTTTATTTTTTTTTTTTGCAGAAAATGAAACTTCTAGTACTGGGATTGGGTTACATCTAATTGAGTTGTTGGCCAAAGGCATTACCTGGAAACCCCCAAACAATGCAGGCTACCAAAACTATAGGCCACTCATCACAAACTTATGGCAGAGAATAACACCTGCACAATTCTTAGGGCATGGAGAAGTTGAGCTGATGCTTACATAGAAACTTCACCTCTATGTGCTAGTGTCTTTGGTACAGAAACATACTCTGCACACTAGCAAAGGAGAAACATGAAAACCAAACCCTTCAATATACAATGGTGTGCTGCCTGCAAGATATGCTAGGGAAATGGTGGCATAAAGCCTGTGGGAGTAATCAATCAATATCTGATTTGGGTTAAGCTCCATTCCACCAGATGGAACCCCTACCCTACACTGCTTGAGTGACCAACACCCTGAGACTACACTGAAATCAAAGTAAAAGCAAATAATACTCTTCCACTCAAAGAACATAGCAAAGAAGTTACAAATTACTCCTAATGACATTTGACTATTCATATAGATAAATGCCTTCCTCAGTCATCTCTGGAGAGAGAGTCCTTGATGTCCCACTCAGCCCTGAGATGTCTCTATCAAATACCTTCCCTCAGGGGATGATCAGAATTATCTGTGGAAAACAAGGCAGAAAGAGATAGATGTGCTGGAGAACACCTGGGAAACAAGGCCTTCTAAAACAGCAATTTCCACGCATCTCTGATCTCACTGAGACTAGAGCAGCATAATCAAGGCCAGTGAGGGTCTGCACCGTATGGGGTCCTAGAGCTGAAAAGAGAAGAGAACACATGACCCCATCCCTAAGCTAGAAGCTAGGTCCAATTACAACCACAAGTGAAATTTAAGGTTTTCTCAAGGGAGTCTCAGTAGGGAAACAAATTAACAGTAAGCCACATGCCCATCAGTAAATGGCCAATGGAAAACAAACTCAAGGGCAGTTTGGAGGTTCCTTGTCCTATAATGTCAAGTCAAAGCTTTTGAATTTTTTAATTTACCTTATTTATATTTTTTTCTCTCATTTTACCCTACAGTTCCTTTGGGTATAAACTATGGCACACAGTACACAGTTTGTATGGGATTCTTGAGTGTGAGTATGAGTGTCTCTGCATCTATATCTGCTTTTTTTGCCTTTTCTTGGGCTCTTTTTCTTGTTTGTTTTGTTCTATACCAGGATGTTAGTTTTTATTTTATTTATCTTATTATTATCCCTTAGAAGCCTGAGAGACAAAAAGGGTGGATCAGTATGGGAGGAGAGTGGGGGAAGGAACTGGGAGGAATTGAACTGGGTAGATAGAAGAAACAGTAATGAGAATATATGATGTGAGAAAAATATTTTCAGTAAAGGAAAACAAAAAAATAAAGCAACAGCATTGCACACTGCCTATCCTAAAAATTATGCCTGGGAGCACAAGGCAGTTGGAGTGTTCTATTTCTCATCTGAGGCAGGCAGCCTGATCATAGAGACCTGGACCAGGAAACTGGAGCAGGTACAGAGAGAAAGCAGGGTAGGATGTGCATCACTACAGGATGCAGTTCTTATTACCAAGGAGCCACTGCTCTGCTATGCTGTGCAAATCCACCTCTCTTCTCCAGAATGTTGTGCTGGTTCAAAGCAGAAAATAGGACCTGTACTAATGAGCATGACTTTTACTGGAGAATTTCAGAGTTCACTCTGTCTATGTATAGGAAATATATGTAGATTTTAAATATGTATTTGAACTCTACTGAGAGACTGGTACCATTAGTACAAAATATACAGAAAATGTGCTACTGGATTTTTAGTTTCTTAAAACTATTTTAACTTTTATCCTTTCCCTGTAACATCTAGTAGATTATAGGAAAGATATTGATTTATTTTCAAAGTTGGATTTTTTGCCTTTATTCCCATTAAATAAATGCAAAGCCTATAACACACAACCGAGAAACAGCAGAGAATAATTTTCCAAACTCTGTGTCTCAAAATTCAGTATTTGAGATGATAAAGGTGCTAACTAGCTTGATTCATTATTTCAAATCTTACTGTCTCATTCAAGCCATTAAATTACGTATAAATAATTTTTGTATTATAATAATAGTAATGTATATTCTATAAGCCAAAATTGTTTTGTTATTTATAAATTTCAAGTTTGACGAAGATGATGACACTGAGGTTCTATCTCATTGTCCCATGGCCATAAAAAGGTAAAAGAAAGGGACACACTCTCTAAGGAGTGAAAGGTTTTTATTTTTGCAATGGTGAAAAGGGAAATTTTTCCAGACTTGATTTATACACTGCAAAATAATAAATGGATTTTTAAAGGAATTTTATGATATATGGAATATACCTAATAAGGCTTTCATTTCTAGAAAGCTGTCAAAATACTTAGCACATTGTGGTAGGTTAAAGGCAGCTACACACTTCCTTCTATGTAGAGTTCCAGTCTATTTCCTTCACCATTGTGACTGAATGGCCTATGAAAGTTTTAAATAATACAGTCAGCATAAGGGATGATTTGCCAAGCCTTTCCTGGCCCTATGTGTAGGAAAACTGACTCTTACCATCTTTATGACTTCATAACTCAGAAGTTGTCTAAGAACTCAATCACAGTTAGCCACTCTAGTCTACAGAAGAGCACATTAGCCACTTAGAGATTTTTTTTTAATTCAAAGATTCTTATTTTACCTCTCAGATGCTTCATTTGTGAGCCATTGATGTTATTTCACCTCAAGTTGTGACATTATAAAACAGAAAGAAGTCATCCTGGTCACTCCATGCACAAATACACAACAACTTCATGAGACAATGAATATTATTTCAAGTCAGTAAGCTCAGGGTATGTTCATTACATTGCTATAAAAGGAACAATTTACAAAATAGACTGATAAATTAGCACCTATGGCGTCACAGTGAAAGAGCAAGTGGATCTGAAACACAGACAGCAGCAAGATCTCAGGAGGGGTAACAAACGGACAGGAGCAAGCAAAGGCAAGGCAAAGGAAAATCTTATGAGTTTTAAAAAGCAAAAAAAAAAAAAAAAAAAAAAAAAAAAAAAAAAAAAAAAAAAACAGCAGTTTCTAAGGAGCATGTCCTCCTGAAAATGTCAGGATTCAAAAGCTTAACTTCAGACAGTCACCACTGCTGAGCAGTTTCATTGGTAAAGATGCAACAAGAGTGTTGGTTGAGGTCTGAGGGTAGTGAGGTAGAATCCTCTACAGTATCTAAAGCCCCAAATTACAGAGAAACATCTCAAAATAGAACATTCCTCTAGCAGTGTGAAAACTCTCAGATGTCAAAGAGAAGGACGGTTTAGATTCTAGTGAAAGAGAACAAGGGAGATGGCTCTCAGAAAGCATCCAGTACAGAGAAAGAGCTAAATGTCTCTCTTATTTTTCTCAACAGGCCACAGTGAAACCTAAGAAGTGTAGAGATAGGAAACTGGAAAACAATCTTAATCATCTCTGCTCATTGGACAATGTCTCTTGGGAATCAGCAGACTCACCACTTTAAAATCAACAATTCTTCAGAGAAATTGATCTAAGGTTTTCAGGGGGGAAGGGACTGTACATTTTCAGTCTGGATATAATAGTAGCATTAACATAATTGAGTACTATTCCTTTAACTACAAATGAGGATAATACAATTCAGCAATGAGTAGACTGTGGAATAATTACACATTGAAAGGAAAAAAAGGTATGAGACAGGGAGGAAATGAATGTGACTATACAAAGGTGTCAGAGATGCCCTGGTATAGCAGGAAATATTCTGATTCAAAATAAATATCATGTATTTACCCTTGTTTTTAGTAGACATTGGAAGAAAGTGACTGAAGATTATATGGGTAGAACTGGAGAGATGCCTCAGTAGTTAGGAACATGTATTGTTCTTACAGAGGACAATACATTCCCTGGAGCTGAAGTTACCTGAAGTTATGAACCCCTTTGATGAGGGTTCTGGGAACTGAATCCTCATCAAAGGGGTTCATAACTTCAGGTAACTTCAGCTCCAGGGAATGACTCTGATCTCCTAAAGCACACACACATACACACACACACACACACACACACACACATACAAATATCCATAAAAATAATAAAACTATTTTAAAAGAGCACACAAAATAAAAATACTTCATAGGAAGTCTCTGTAGCATTTGTAAATATTGTAAGTTAACAAAAAGTTATCTTAAAATGAATGTTTAAATTTTTTCAAGTATAAAGTTTTCTTTTAACAAAAAGTATACAAATATGCACAAATATTTGTTCTTTGGTATAAATCCCAATTTCTCCATGTCGTTTTAAAACTAAAACTAGGTCTATATTGAGATTTCTTTAACTTTGTTGTAATAGTTCTTTGGTTTTCTACTTTAACCACTATTTCTGGTTTATTTCTTAATATTAAAAGTGAGGCAGTTTACTGTGAAATAGCTTTAAAATAGGAAATTGATTCACATCTTATGATATTAATATAAGAACCATGGATTTCAAGAAAATGTTATAACACATAGAAACAACTAAATAGCAACTGGAATCTTTCTATTGAAAATACTACCATGAACTGATGGTTTAGTTTCTCTTTTAATAAAATCGGTAGTTCCTGCTCTGTCCACCAACCAGAACCATGAATAGCTCTAGAATCAGGGCAAAAAATGAACATGATAATCTTGTTTTTGTGCTATATCTGAGAGCAAGGTGTTTAGATAAAACTCTCAAAACATGAGGCTGAAGGGCTTGGCAAACCCAACATTTCTGAATATCAGAAAGCATACTGATTGCAACTGAGAAAACCAGGAATGCTAAATAGACAAGGTAGACTCTTCAAAGGCAGCAATATATAAATCTATTTTCTGCCAAAGAGATTAGGAATATATGTGGCTAATAGCCCAATGACCTCTGTACTATCTGCAGGACTAAGACACGCTAGCTCCCCTTATCATGAGCATTGTTTACCTTGAGTCTGCTTTCTCAGTTAATCTATAGGATCCACATTTATCACTTGTATTTTGAAAGGGTTTCAATGAAATCACATTTTAAGCTATGTAACTTTGTATATGAGAATTTAAGTTAATTGTCATGAAGAAACTATTTTTCCAAATTCTGCTTTGATTAATATAAACAAAAATAAACTACACAGTTTCAGGCTCTTAAAGTTTGAACCAATACCAGCTACTGGGTTATGTAAAACTGAATTTTCTTAAACATTTCTGCTTCTAGATCGACACACTGCTGGCTGTTGTGTTTGCGGAGAGCCCACATACGCCAAGCCAGTACATTGAACATTTACAAAGGGAAGAATGAGCTGTTTATCTTTTCCTTTACAAAGTATTCCCAGAGATAACTAAATAATTAAAAGGCTCTTCATGAAAAACTCACAGTTAATATGTGTCCAAGAAATGGAATGAGAAAAAAAATCTATTCCTCAACGCCCCAGCTATACCACTCCTGGGTATATTACCAAAAAAATGTTCTACCATACCACAAGGAGGCTTGCTCCACTATGTTAACAGCAGCTTTATTTTTAATAGCCAGAACCTGGAAACAATTCAAATATCCCTCAGTCAAAGAATGGATAAAGAAAATGCGATACATTTAAGCAATGAAGTATTGCTCAGCTATTAAAACAAGGAAGTTAGTCATGAAGTACAGGCTGGCCATACTATAAGCCACAGACCTAGAGGAGCTAAGTAACGTGGACAGTCTGAGGGGGGATGCTTGAATCTCACCCAAAATGGAACATAAAACTCACATGAGAAGTGGATGGAGAGAGGGAAGTGGGTAGGAGAGAGAGTAGGGAGGGGAACAGAGCTAGGGGAGAAAGTGGTGGGTAATGAGATGGCTGGGAATGAGAGAAGGGAAAGGTGAGCATCTCATAGACACGACAGAGACATGGGATGGGGAGGCTCTTGGGAAGATATGGTGATGACCTTAGCTTACCAGCAGCTAGGAATATGGAGTCTGAAATTTCCATCTTCTGTAGCCAGGAAAGACTTCCAGTAGAAGGAGAGGGACACCAACCTACCCATAAAACCTTTGTTCTCAAATGTGCCCTGCCTACAAAATGTGTAAGGATAAAGATAGAGCAGAAACTGAAAGAATGGCCACCCAGTGCCTGGCCCAACTTTAGACCCACACAATGGGAAAAGCCAAACCTGACACTGTTATTTTTTATCTTTATTTTTATTGGATATTTTCTTTATTTACACTTCAAATGTCCCCTTTCCAGGTTCTATGATGTTGCTCCCCTTCCACTCCCACCTCCCCACCCTCGTATTCTCCTACACGGGTATTGAACCTTCACAGGACCAAGGGCCTATCCTTCCATTGATGTCTGACAAGGCCCTCCTCTGCTACATATGCTGCTGCGGTAGTACACGCTGGTAGGACTGGCTGAAGGAGGCAGAGGCAGGAGGATCACAAGTTTGAGGCCAGCCTGGACAACCCTGACATTATTAATGATACTCTGCAATGCTTGCAGACAGGAGTTTGGTACAACTGTCATCTGAAAGGTTTCATCCAGCAGCTGATGGAAGCACATGCAGACACCCACAGCCAAACATTAGGCAGAGTGTTGCAGTCCGTGGGCCTGTCTCGAGATATCCAGGATTTCTTGGTCCAGGAATGGGTCTGTCTCGGGATATCCAGGATTTCTTGGTCCAGGAAGGCACAGGTCCGGTTGAGATGACAGACAGAACAAACCACACACACACAGAGGTGGTTTGAATCTGAATGTATTTTCAGGTATCTCGCAAAGTCCAGTCAAGTTAACATCTCAAATTAAGCATCATACACATCTGTAAAAGGCTAGCTAGGCTTTCTCGGGCAATACAGGGTGTTTACCCAAAGTCCAGGGCCCATGCAGCTAAACTGCTTCTTCATCTTGGTCTCAATGATGCACCAGCTTGGGAGCTGAAGAAGGATGGTTCTCTGCCTAGCCTCCTGGTGAAAATGACGCCATTGTAGAGCTTGGGAAGCTGCCTGGCTCACGCTGTCTTTCAAGGGTATTTCTGCCTAGTCTGTCGATTGCATTCTTCTCTGTGCCATGGCTGGGGCCATTGTAAGCCCTCAGTTCCTTGTAGTCCCTAGCCTCATCCTGGGGCCTCCTTAGGTCCTGGGCGATTAGCTGGATCTGCTCCAGTCTCTAGCCGTTAGCTTGATGAATTCACTAACTCATTCCTCCTCTGAGTCTCTCTCTCTCTCTCTCTCTCTCTCTCTCTCTCTCTCTCTCTCTCTCTCTCTCTCTCTGACTCAATTCAGTCTTCCTGTGTATTAAGTATAAACTGTAAACTGAATCACACCTGGGTAAGCTAAGAAAGGTTGTTTTTCTCAAGGGCTCCCTGCATGAGGCCTGCAACACAAAAGGCCAGTTCCTCATAAACTTCCTTTGCTATTCAGGTGGGCCTGAGATAGCCTGTCTGTAAGCAAAATCAAGAGTTGAAGGAGGAACTAGATTAACTTGTGTGGAAAGGTAGCTAGGGAACCAACTCAAATGTAAATTCTTTCTACCTTGCCCAATACTCATCAGTATGGCAGGGACCTCATAAGATTTTTCAGATGTAAATATCCTTAGTCTGGGCTATTGTTTGGAATATACCAGCCCTGAAAGACAGTGACTGGAATTTCTGGAATGCCTTTTCTACCATAATAACATAAATGGTTGGAGCAAAGCAAAGCAAAGCAGAATTTTTTGGCTATAAAAGGAATTCTTATATATCTATATTTGCTTGGTTAAGCCATGTCTTGGCTATAAGGAAATAGGAGAGTAAGAAATTGCCAAGTGAGATTTATCAGCTTCTAAATATACGGGGAGGTCCGTTATTCTCAGGAGACATTTTTTCTTTCGCCTCTGTCAGTAAAATATCATTTTTACAGACTTCACTAGGCCACCATGGCAGCAGAGTTCAGGGGATCTTGTGGAAGGATCAGGGAAGGACTGGGTGAGCCAGACTGATCAAGGACACCATGAGAAGATCTGCAGAACCAACTAACCTGGGCCCACGTGGGTTCCCAGAGACAGAACCACCAACCAAAGAGTTTGTGTGGATTGGACTTAGGCTTCCTACACATAGGTAGCAGATATGCAGCTTGGTTTTCATGTCAATTGGAGCCAGGGTTGTCTCTGACTTCACTAGGACTTGCAAGACCCCAAAAAACCGAGGGTGCCCCAGCACCCCACACCCTGGAAGGCGGCACCCAAATCACTCTCAAGAAATGGTCTCGATGCAATAACATGAGGATTTCTTTATTCCAGAATTCTGGGTTCCACAGCCATACACCGCACAGGGTTAGAGGAGTGTGGACCATGAGTGCCGAATTGCGACAGCTTTTATAAGTTTATGACAAAGCCCGCGACTCATAAACCAATCATTTCTTAGCATGGAGAGCCCGTGAAATGTGAGCCAATTGATTTGTACCACTCCATAGTTTTTAGGCCAATCAGTTTAAATTATTGGAGCCGCCTCAGTGCACCAATTAGTTTCCTATTTTCTTGAATGTCTATAGCTGCGTGAACTCTTGCATAGGGCATAAGCAGTTTACATAAGCAAGATAAGGTTAGCCCATTTCCAGTTACCTTGTGATGCCAGGATCACCTATTCAAGACTTTTCTGCTAGGTCTAAACAAAGGGTGGGTTCTGGAATGTGACCTTTTACCTGGTTTCTAACAAAGCAAGATAGCATTTTAAACTTCTGACTTCTTGGGGTCATTAGAGTTAGGCTGTATTATTTTCTATCCTTTCAGACTCTGTTGCCTGCCTTTGAATCCATTTCCCCAAGCTGAGCTGGCTTGTCTGGCCTCAGTGTGACAGGATGCACTCAATCCTGATGAGACAAGATGGATAATGGCAGGTTGATGCGGGGGCAGAGGGGTTTTCCATCTTCTTTGAGGAGAGAGGGAGGGGAGTGAAAGAAGGGGGTTGGGAGGGTGGGACTGGGAGGAGAGGGAGGCTGTGATCAGGATGTAAAGTGAATAAATAGTAGATTAATGAAACATACATGGAATGAGAAAAATTAATTCTGTAACTCCTGGTGAAAGAATGATTCAAGACAATAATTAGTGGTGCATCATAAAAGCCCCGTGGTATATAGGCTCTTGGAAAGGTTTTAAAATGAATGAACATGGTTTAAATTCCCCAAACTTCACTACAGAATCCTATCAAACACACAATAACACATTGCAATCCTACTTAAGCAATTTAGTTGTAAGTTAACTAGAATCTGTAGTTTCCCATGGGAAACTAAGCTTGAGTTTAACCAACCCTCTAAAGAAAACTTTAACAAAAGAGGAAAAGGTGAAGTGTTTTTTAAAATAGCATAAAATTCAAATCATCTAATTCCCAAATTGTAGGAAATCTTTTACAATTTTTTTTTTACAAATGACCTACTTTATGTAATAATAAATGGTAAAAGAAGATATGCTATTTAAAACTAAGAGTTTGAGACAATAAGTTGTGATGGGAGGACATTAATATAAATAACACAATAACAATCAAAACAGTTGAAAACATTTAAAAGCATAATGTTTCTTCAATAATAGATGGAAAATAACTATCATTGTATTTAAAATAATGCTATTTTAAAGAATACATAGTGATTCATTTAAGAATTAAGAGTATAATATCTGGTATTTGTTTTAAGTGCTCTATAAAGGTGTAGAGAAGATAGCTCACTTAGTAAAAGTGTGTCTTGTAAGCGTAAGGTCTGAGCTCATCCCATGAACTCATGTAAAAAGCTAGGGTTGGCCTGTGGGCTAGTCATCTCGGTCCTGGGGGGTTGGGGGGGGTGGAGACAACTAGATTCCTTCTCCAGAGTTCTAGATCAGAGATTAAACATATATACATCTAATGATGATTAATGAAAAAGAGGTCATGAATTTGAGAGAGAGCAAGAGTGGTTATAGTAAAGTGTTTGAAGAGAAAGAAGGGAAAGGAGAAATGAGGTAATTATTATAGCATAATCTCAATAAATAAATAAATAAATAAATAAATAAATAAATAAATAAAGGTTTAAAAAACAACAAATAGACAAGCTCTTGTGGAATAATAGCCAGGGTGTACACACATACACACACACACACATACACACACCAAAAATAATCAAAAATCTGTCAAATAACAAAATTTTGTCAATAAACAAAAACCTGTCAAAAATCAAGGAGAACCAATGTGTGGAACTTCGTTTGGAGTGTGTGACAATTCCTTACATCAGCACCTCTAGTTTTGCATGCACTGGAAACTTTCTCAGGTAAGAGCCTTTTCATAGATCATATATAAGACTCTATGTTTCTTAATTGACTCATTCTTTCAACAAATTAAGCATCTACTATGTATAGAACAGAATATATAAAAGACTGTTCTTTTTCTAAAATAAACTCAGACTAATAGAGAGGAGGAAAAACCTTCATAAAGAATGATATGTGTCCCAATAAATGTTACAGTGAAAATGCATGTAATGGAAAAGGCTTGTGGGGATGTGAGCAAAGACTCTATATAGTGGGTGATGTTAAACCTGTCTTTAAGAATGTATAGAAGCTCATTCTGTTAACCCAGAAAGCAAAGCATTTAGAGTGACAGTGGTGGATCATGTGTATATTGCAACTCCTATGCTTCAGACACACTTACTATTATCATCAAAATAAATATGAATTATGATTTCTTCATGGTAAATATCCGCATTCCCATGAAAATCAATTGAGCCATAGAGTGGTTAAATAATATGGACACTATTACATGTTTACAGTCACCAAGTTTAGGTTTCAAATGTAATCAACTAGACTGTGCCTTTAGTGATAACTCATGAGTACAGAGATACAGAATACAGCATATGACAGGATATTACAAAACTAATATCTAATGCTTACAGCATCTAGTGTAAGGTAGGCTAACAGGAGTGTATTAAAGGAAATGCAACAGGGTAGATGGATAGTAAGCAGATAAGCTATGAAGGAATTGAAAACAGGCAGTTTATACCATCTCTATTATAAGAAAGTACAAATCAGCCAAGGGTTTTAATTAATGGAGTGACATGTATTGATTAATTCACTACAAAAAAATAACTTGGGCATAGTGAGCAAAACAGACAGGGATGGAATCAATGTAGGAAGAAGAAAATTGAGTTTAGATGAAAGTATCCTGGTCTAAGAAACACATTGTGAGTGTCAGAGGGATCGAGACATCAATAAATATTGATGAAAGACAACAGCCTCAAGGAGATAGAGGACCAATCTCTAGAATGTGGAAATTTCCACATGTGAGAACATACACCTACCATTCACTTTCACACAGAATTTTCTTCTCTCTTCTCTATCTCTATCCCAAGCTTGCCATTAATAAAAGCAAGAGAGTGGATGGTCTGTAATGGACAGAATGATCTCTCATTTGTGAAAATACTGAAGTTCACTTAATGACCTTGAGTTTCAGACAAATCAAAATCCTAGTAGTATTTAAATCCACAGAAACAGAGGGTATTTATCCATGAATTCTATGCATTGTAATAGGTAAAAGTAAAACAAGATAAAAAGCCAATCATTTCTTTATATCATTTTTATTATTTATTTTTGATAATTATTACTTATTATTGAGAATTTTATACACAATATTTTTGGTCAAATCTGCATCCTATTGTCTCCAACATAATTCTTCCCTTATCCCCACTGCTACCAACTTGATGTGCTATTTTATAAACTACTGGGTCTTTTAATGCTGGCTATATATGTATGAGTTTAAAACAATATTTTGAAGCATGATTAGCCTCTCATAGCTTACATTCCTGGAGAAACCGGCTCTTTTTCCTCCAGTACTCATCATTCCCAGTATCTTTATGGCCAAAGATAGGACTTCATGAGCCTGTCTCCCCTTCAAACTGAGACTTAGTCTAGTTTGGTCTTTAAAAGTTCCTGGACATGCTGTCATGTCTACTATGAGTTCATGTGCGACTGCACTGCGAGTGGGTAGGTGGGTGGGTGTAGGAACACCGTCCTTTTGCTCTTAACAGTTTTCTACTCCCTCTTGCACAATTATCCCTGTGCCTTGGCATGAGGGAGTATCATATAGATGCTCCGTGCCATCTACAGGTCACTCCTAAGTCTTTTGTTCTCAGTGTGGCTCTGTAGTAATGAACAGCTACAGCAAAAAAAAAAAAAAAAAAAAAAAAATTAATAAAAAGTATAAAGTAAAAATAAGACTCTGATGAGGAAGAGTTAAGAGATACACAGAGGGACTGGAGAGGTGGCTCAGAGGTTGAAATCACTGGCTGCTCTTTCAGAGGTCCTGAGTTCAATTCCTGACAACCACATGGTAGATTATAACCATAGCAATATCTGGCATCCTCTTCTGACATTCAGGTATACAAGCAAAATACTATACATAATAAATAAATAAATCTTGGAGAGAGAGAGAGAGAGAGGGAGAGAAATATTCACAGAAATAAACAAGAGGCATCCATCAAGGAAAGCTGAAATGGAACCAGTACAAAGAGAAGCCGTATCTACTAAAGGAGGCAGAGTAATGAGACAAATCTTTTTAAGCTCGTTTGAGCCTGTATGATGCTATCCAAGGCCCTGATAGTGGACCGGTGCTTCAGAATTTGGTGTTGTCCCTACAGAACCTCAGTCATGGTTCAGTCCTTTCTTTCCTTGCAGTTTTATCATTGGCTGCATTTGGAAGGAGAATGATTACCATGTGCCACTGCATATTGGCAAATGCAGCACGGTATTGTCAGTGTCCCTTGTTTTACAGAGATACATTAATTTAGTAAAATACCTTCTAGACACAGTATGATCTGTTTTGAGGAACAGAAAAGAATTTTTGATTCTTCTAGGAGTATTTTTATGAAATCAATAAAACCATTATTTTAAAATTCAAAGAGGAAATCAGTTGAAGGAAAATATTTTTAAATCTAGCCATCTGTTCTTAAGAGAGAAAACTTAGATCTGTGATAAGGTGAAAAGAGCAATACGTCTTATACTGCTTCCATTCTCAAAGTCACCGTGGGAAACATTAATTTACCAACGCTTGACACAAATAGAAGTAAGACAATGTGGCAATGTGTGTGGCCATTACAGAATAGCAATGCCTTCCCAGGTAATTTGCCAGGAAGAAGAGTAACGGCAGACAATACTCAAGATTAGATTGCAAAAATGAAATCATAATGCCACTAGCTTAATTTTATTAATTTTATGGGAATGAATAACAAACTGACTTGTCTGAGACTGATCTTTAAATAGTCATCCATACTCATTATATGACTACAGGATGCTTGATTGTCACAAACTAACACCTTGATCAAAACGTTTTGTAAGTTCATGTAGTTGGCATTCACTGAACCCCACCACCAGAATCCATCACATAGCTTATAACCTTAAGGGAAGTTTGTCCAAGTGAAATCTCATCATCTCTGACTATCAGGCACAGAACTCACAGCTTTTGCTCCTGCAGATGTCAGCCTACATATCTCCCTGTGGTTGTGGTTTGATGATATCTTGTATATCAGAATGTCTTCCGATAACTTTATGGAATATATCAATGAGGAAAACTTCAAAGAATGTATACATAATATTTTGCCAATCAAGTAAGAATTCAGGACTCTCAGAACCCCAAAGTAGTAACCAAGTACCTTACAACAAAGTAAAGACTTCAGGTATACTTTAGCTATTTAACACAATAATGAATAAGCCTACTATGATCGCACCCTTAGGAAGTGGTTATTTGCAACTGCTGTGGTAGACATGAATCCTGTACATGACACAACTTTCCTTGTGCTGTATCTCAGCATTTATGTTTCGTCTAACTAGCTGAAGTCAGGAGACCTACACAGTGTGGTAAGCCATTAGAGACCCTCACTTTGGCTGACAGGGCAAAGGCCCTGAGATAAGCAAACAAGAGCCTCTCCCATGGGCATTGGTTTAGCGATTGTTTCGAGATAACTGCAGAATGGTCCTGCCTGCATCAACACCACATAATTGCGGTGGAAGGAAGTCCTGAGATAACTGCGGCAGGCTCCAGCCTGTGCAAACACCTGTGGTCTCCACCAGAGGACCCTTATCTCTTCCTGCTGAAACTGCTAAGATTGCCTTTCCTTTCTTTGTCCTTGCCTTGGGGTATGCCCCTCCTGAGAGCCTTAAAACCTGTGTACCCCAGAACATTAAACGAGGCTTTGACATAACCCAGATTGATTTGTCTTTCTTGGTGCTTGGCTTTCTTCCTTCTCTCCCCCCTTTGACCCTCAGGTAGCACCCCTTTGGAACCCTGGAATAACTGACCCGCGGAGCACAGAGAGCTGGTAACTGCCAACAGCAGACTCTCAGAAGAAAGCATACCACATGGATCTGATTCTTGCTCCACAGCATCAAGTTGTATTGATATGCACTCCTCTAGCTAATCTGATGGCTGACACAAGCAAGAAAGAATCCTTTCAGTTATTTTTGATAGTGGTGGCGGTGGTGGTGATAGTGGTGGTGGTGGTGGTATTTAAATGCAGGGAGACTGTTAAGAGATTGTCTGAGTTTCGGGACTTTGGAAGTCCTGGAAACAGGACTTTGAACTTTGGAATAGTGTTAAAACTGTAAAGACACTCTTGCAAACTAACTAAATTAATTGGTATTACAAGAAATTCATGAACTGAGGACCACATATTTAATACTATAGTTTAAAAATGGAGGTCTGGGTATCAAGATAAGAAGTGGATTTATAAGGGTTGATTTCCAATGTTTATTGGATTAGTAACTGCCATTTGTTTATAAGGATGTTTCAAATAGGTTTATCAAGTAATAAAAGTCCATATAAATGTGGTAGCACCATTCCATGGACTTTGGTTTCAAACTAAATAAATATGGAAAAGTGAGAAAGTTGGCATTTTCTCCCTGTTTCCTAATTGCAAGTGCAATGTGACTACTAACTCAATGTTTCTGCCATGACAACTTCTAAACTCTTCATTCTTTATATTGCTTTGATGATTATTTTGTCATAACAATGATAAATGTGACTAATATTGGCTTCCAATCATAGGTCAGAAGTCATATCCAGAGGCCACATATGTGGTGTACAAGCCTCTAATTACAATACTTGGGAGACCAAGACAAAGGTATCAAGAGTTCAGAACCAACTGTATAGAGAGACTGTGTCTCAGAGAAAAAGAGAGAAAGAAGATTTAGTAGTGGTAGATAATGAAAAGTTATGATTCTGCACTGCTTTAAATTATATTCAGATAAAAAGTGTAAACCTTATATCAATATAACCAGTATAGACTCTGCAGTATGTTCTTGCATAAGATATGCTACCACTGTAGCTTGATCCTTTACTATTGCAAAAGGTGACTGATTAATATCCATTGTAACAGCTCCTTATAGCTGACTCAGCTTAAGTATGGTGACAAAGTATGATCTTCATGCGTAAAATTCAATCATTAAGGAGCACTTAAAGAAAATTTTAATTTAGCAAATCATCCTGGATTCATGTGCATGTTTTTCTTCCCACTGATTTCTGGAAAATAATTTTTAAACTTTTCTTCACTTCCAAATCCATGATAATGTATATACCATTTGTGTTAAGTATCTCGAATATATAAATTTTCTTTCAAATGTATTCCCAAAACTCCTTTGGGGACAGTGATGTGTTGAATATGAAGAGAGTTATGACTTCTTAGAAACCACAGTTTTCATCCTAAATAGACTTCAGTATTCTTAAGCTTTACTCTAAGTGACAGGATCTTCAAGTTAATGTTACAAGTTCGAGCAACAAATAAACATGACTAGAGCAGTGAGAATCTATAAAAAAAAAGTATGTCTTTGAAATACCCAAAGTTCCATTTCAGAATTAAAGATAAAAGCACAATTTTAGAAAATTATTTTCATAAAGACATGAGAGGTGAGCACAGTCAATAAAGAACAATTTTGCTCTACCATACTACAGCAAGGGCAAGAGGAGAGGCAGCATTTGCATTCAAAAGAAACTATGATGTTGATTCCGATATACAGCAGGATTTCTGAGAACTCCTGAGACAAATACATTCTATGACATTTTTGTAAAGTAAAATAAGACAAGAAAAGGGGGCACAAAGTTATTGCATTTTTGGGTGATAGAAAAAAGATAAAAAGAATACGGGAGCCTCTGCTCCTTTCTTGAATAGTTAAAGAAGAAAGAATTGCTGGAAAGAAGAAAAACAGGGAAGGAAGGGAGACATTAAACCCTTAACTGACATTTAGCTATGTGTGCATTATTTTCCTCAGTGCTACATACCATCAACTAATGAATTCATTTTCAATGTTTGGCATTTCTTCTCTCTGTCTCTCTCCATATAAATATATATGTATGTATCTGGTATGTGCCCATGTGCAAGCATGCTCTTACACAAGGATGCATGGATGTTAGAGAAAAACTTAGAAAACTCAGTTCTCTCTTTTCACCCTATACATCGTAGAATTCAAGTTCAGGTTGTCCTGTCTAATAGTCAGTTCCTTCATCGACTGAACAACCTCAGCAGCCTTACCAGAGAAGAAACTGAATTAGCCTCTTTAACCAGGGTCAAAATCAGTCTGCTCTCTGCTTTTTAAAATATCATCTTTTTTTTATTCGATATATTTTTTATTTACATTTCAAATTATTTCCCCTTTTCTAGCCCCCCACTCCCCAAAAGTCCCGTAAGCCCCCTTCTCACCCCCTGTCCTCCCACGCACCCCTTCCCACTTCCCCGTTCTGGATTTGAGGAATACTGCTTCACTGAGTCTTTTCAGAACAAGGGGCCACTCCTCCTTTCTTCTTGTACCTCATTTGATATGTGGATTATGTTTTGGGTATTCCAGTTTTCTAGGTTAATATCCACTTTGTAGAGTTGAATCACTGCAACAGAGTGGGCATGGTCTACATACTCTAAACTGTCTATCCAGTGCCATGCAGTCACTTACCAACCCTGTTCAATAACATTATCCAAATTTCAGACACTACAGTTTCTCTGACCTCCTTTAGTACTGTGTCCCCGCATTTTCTTACTAACAGAGAGTGTGTTTTTTCTCAATATACTGTCCCAGTGAGTTATAGACTTGGATGTGAATTAGTTATAAATGTCTTCTCCTTAGGCTTAAGCTTTTGAAAAGCAGAGATCCAGTCACCTGTTACCTGTACCTGGGGAATACTGCTTGAGCTAAGTGCTCATGTTGCATAAGAATCTTGCTGGCAGAAAATCACTGACCTCTCCAAGTTGTACTCTGATACACACGTGCTTGCCCTGTGTGAGGTGCATGAGCATATACATACATACTCAACAGAAAAAAAAAAATCTAAAAGTAAACTTGAAAAACTCAAATAAGGAAAAGATACCATTCCCAAATACATCAAGAAACATCTTGCTATGTTTGAAACTCTTAATAGTTCAACATTTTCCTTCAGATTTCTGATTATTAGGCAAAGGTCTTTTTTGCCAGCAAGTGTTATTTTAAAATTTTTAAAGAACATTGCAAGAAGGGAAAGGAAAAAGGAAAGGAAAGGAAAGGAAAGGAAAGGAAAGGAAAGGAAAGGAAAGGAAAAAGGAAAAAGGAAAGGAAAGGAAAGGAAAGGAAAGGAAAGGAAAGGAGAAAGGAAAAGACAAGGAAAGGAAAACACTACATATACAAAAACTTTTACACTAAAAAGGCATAAACACCAAAAGAAAAAATATAAAGTAGCAAAAGCAGATAAATGTCAAATAATTTATAAATGACAAATTCACTCAATATATAAAGCATGTGAGGTGAACAGGGATAGCAAGAAGGTGACCAATAAAAGTGGCCAGTATGCATTGTGTGCTTATAACCACTAAAGATAATTAAATTATGGGTATAGCAGAATGCCATTAGAAGTAACTTGATTACCATAGTCCTTTATCAGAACAATATTATTTATTTTCTCTCCTAGCCCCAAAGCCTATCTCATCTCAGGTTCTTGGCTACCAGAGCAGTGTCAGAAATAGGTTCTGTCTCATGGAATAGCCCCTAAACCAGTCATATAATGTTAGTTAGTCGCAAAATGTTTATGCCACTGTTGAACAAGAAAATCTGCAGGTAGGTCAGCATTGTAGGACAAAGGACTTTTACCCAGTTAGTGGTTACCCTTCTCCTCTGGCACCATGCAGAGTACATTACAGTGTCATCAACACTAGTCAGTAAGGGTGAAGGCTCTAGTTAGGCACCAACTCAACGTCTCTGTGTTCAGTTGGAAATGTAAGCATTATCTTCAATAATAGGACCTTACCTTCAGTTTGTAGAGAGCTACCAATGGTCTTGGTAACAGGCAAAATGTTTGGGAATTTCCATGGGGCCCCTTTGTCCGACAAATAAACTACATGTAACCAATCCCTGCCACTATGTTTCATTTGGTGATGAAAGATGTCTAATTAGGCCATCAACTAAAAACAAACAGTGTCTTATTTTAAAAATTTATATTACTTCCATAGGTGAGTGTTTTACTGTTCTATCACCTGTAATAGAGTGAAGACAGTAGCCTGAGAGGATGGCTTGCAGTACAATCACCACAGAGGCCCCAACTAGTCCCATACACAATTTCAGACCTGGGGTATTTTTTCAGAATTGTCCAGGATTGAGATAGAGAGGATGAACCTTTGCATCCTCTCTTGGGTCATAGAACTAGTGCCTTGAGAAGGACTAATGTAGATGGAAACAGTTCCCTCTGCTGAGGTGGCCTGGGATAACTGTCTTAGAGAAGAACCCAGTCTTGAGCTCTCAAAAGCCGTTACTCTGCAAATGAGCATATCATCTCTAGAAGAAGTTACAACAGCCACAACAGCAGCCAAGACCATGAACTACTGGTGTTCAGCAGCCCAACATTCAGTCAGTATTCTATAGGAATTATATACACAAACCTGAAGCTCTAACCGTGATCTTTCTAACATAGGCTAAGTATACACAAAAGTATTGGCAGAGCCTACTTCTGTTTACCCCACCATCCATCCACCATGGCTATCAATCTGTCACAGTCTGTCACTTCAGTCACTTAAAATAAAAGTATTACAGACAGGGAAAATTACCCTCATATTGAACTATAAGAAACCATAATCAGTAATAGTCTCATGGGCCAAATTGTGAGATTTCTTATAACTATCAGAGTCTAACACTGATTGATCCAGCTAGAATTAAGAAGCAGAGCAAGAACGATTAAAAAGTTATCTATTCAGAAAGTTCCCAGACTCTGCCATCTGTTCAGATCTGATAATTAAACAGTCAAGGAAACTCCTGCTGGAGACTCCACGGGGAGAATTCTGCTGAGGCTGCCACTTAGCATTTGTAACAGCAGTGGAGGAATGAGAGTGATGTATGACACGATTGGTGCGCCAGGTACCCTCGCATCATGATCTTCCCTAGTTGTTCTCCTCCTGTGCCAGAGAACTAGAGAGATATGGCATTATTTTAATGCCCCTTGATGAACAAGGGCACAGAAGATGCATGCCTTTGGGAAAATAAAGTAAATGAGTGAATGCAGCGTGGCCACATTCAACAATGGTCAACAATGGTTCCTCTCTCCAGCTAGGAGCCTCAATGTCAGTTTTCAAACATCCCAGATGCTTCCCTGCATGCAAGAGTTCCTAACCAATTTTTCAAATTAAGTGCACCCCTGAAACTTGGCTCCTCTCTCACTCTGCTTTGAAAGAGTATCGGCAGTTTCTGATCTGTGCAACATTTTACACACCATAGGGTTGCGATCCCCACAGAACAAAACTACAAATAAAGGAATAGAGAATTAGCAAGGAGAAAGTATCTTCTGCCAGGCTGCTAACTCCACACAAGTCACGCGAAGGGAGAGAAAAACCTGCTGAAGAGATCATTGGTTAGAGGAAAGATATCTCAACAACACCCACCAAGGAATCCCAACTATAAACCAGACAAGTGTTCAAAGCACCACATTCTTTAGTAGTAACAACTGAAAGACACTGATTACATGACATTAATGACAGCCTCCAGGGAGCAGGGTATGAAGGAGCCTTTCCTGGGCTTTTCCTGCCTTAGCAGATTTTATCTAAGACATTTAGGACAAACTACTATCAGGATGACCTTTGCAACAGGTTGATTTGACACACCTTAGGGATTCATCTGCATCATGGACAGTATCTACAGTCTGCCTGTCAAAAGGTGTTCAGTGACAGTTGAGAAGCCAAGGATAGGAAAGAATTGCCCACTTAAAATGCTCTTTCTAAATTTGGCTGCTGATGTGAAAACTTCTCAAGTGTAACTCTGGGAGTCTGGCTGCATGCATCAAGCTGTCATCAGCAGAGCTGGCTGGGTGTGTTTTTGTTTTGTTTTGTTTTGTTATTAGTAATTTTATTTATTTACATTTCAAATTTTGTCCCCCTTCCATACTCCCCTCCATGAACTTCCCACCCCTCCCTTTCCCATTTGTTTCTAAGAGGGTGTCCCCCACCCACTCCCACCTTATCCCTCTAGCATCCCCCTTTTCTGGGGTATCCAGCCTCCAGAGGACCAATCACCTCCCCTCCAACTGATGCCAGACAAGGCATCATATGTAGCAGGAACCACAGACCAGCCCATGTATACTCTTTGGTTGGTGGCATAGTCCTGGGGAGCTCTGAGGGTTCCAGTTAGTTGATACTGTTGTTCTTCCTATGGGAGTGCAAACTCCTTTGGTTCCCACACTCAGTCCAATGGTTGACTGTGAGTATCTTAGTTGGGTAATGGCAGAGCCTCTCAGCAGACAGCAATACCAGTCTCCTGTCTGCAAGCACATCTTGGCATCAGCAATAGTGTCTGGATTTGATGTCTGCAGATGGATGGATCCCAAGTTGGGGTGGTGTCTAGATAGCCTTTCCTTCAGTATCTGCTCCATTTTTTTGTCCTTGCATTTCCTTTAGACAAGAACAATTCTGAGTTAAAATTTTTGGGATGGGTGGGTGGCCCCATCTTTCAACTGGGTGCCATGTCTACCTAATAGAAGGGGGTCTCTTCAGGGTGTGTTTGGGCTAATGTCATCTTGATTGGGTCCTGGGAGCCTCTCTCATTCTCGGTGTCTGGGATTTTCTAGTGGTCCACCCATTCCCCACCCCACATTGCTACATATTTCTATTTGTGTTCCTGGCCCACTGGACTTCTCTCCTGTCTCTTCCCATACCTGATCCTGCACTCCCCCTCTCCCTCCATTTTCCCACACAGGATTCTTTCTCCCTGTTTCCTATGATTATTTTGTTCCCCCTTCTAAGTGGGATTGAAGCATGTACACTTTGGCCTTCCTTTTTGTTAAGCTTCATATGCTCTGTGAGTTGGATCATGGGTAGTCTGAGCTTTGGGGCTAATATCTACTTATCAGTGAGTGTGCACCATATATGTGCTTTACAATCTGAGTTACTTCACTCAGTACAATATTTTCTGGTTCTATCAATTTGCCTGCAAAATTTGTGAACTCCTTGCATTTAATATCTGAGTAGTATTCCACCGTATAAATGAATCACATTTGCTGCATCCATTCTTCCGTTGAAAGATATCTAGGTCATTTCCAGATTCTAGCTGTTATAAATAAGGCTGCTATGAACATAGTGAAACATGTGCCTAATGATATGGTAGAGTATCTTTTCAGTACAAGTCCAGGAGTGGTATAGATAGGTCTTTAGGTAGAACGATTTTCAACTTTCTGAGGAACTGCCAAATTGATTTCTAAAGTGGTTATACCAGCTTGTAATCCTACCAGAAATGGAGGAGTGTTCCTCTTTCTCCACATCCTTGCTAGCATCTGCTGTTGCCTGACTTTTTGGTTTTAGCCATTCTGATTGATATACTGTGGAATCTCAAGGTTGTTTTGATTTGCATTTCCCTGATGTCTTAGTTAGGGATTCTATTCCTGCACAAATATCATGACCAAGAAGCAAGTTGTGGAGGAAAGGGTTTATTCAGTTTACACTTCTGCATTGCTGTTCATCTCAAAAGGAAGTCAGGACTGAAACTCAAGCAGGTCAGGAAGGAGGAACTGATGTAGAGGCCAGGGAGGGATGTTCCTTACTTGCTTGCTTCCCCTGGATTGCTCAGCCTGCTCACTTATAGAACCCAAGAATATCAGCCCAGGGATGGTACCACCCATAAGGGGCCCTCCCCTCCCTTGATCACTAATTGAGAAAATGCCCCACAGTGGGATCTCATGGAGGCACTTCCCCAACTGAAACTCCTTTCTTTGTGATAACTCCATCCTGTGTCAAATTGACACACAAAACCAGCCAGTACACCTGATGACTAAGGATATTGAACATTTCTTTAGGTGTTTTTCAGCCATTTAAGATTCCCCTGTAGGTCTCAGACGGTCAGGCCCTGGACTGCCCCCAGGTCCTGGGCTGCTCGGTGGGCCATCTGTGTGCCGACCCAGCCAGGAGCTTGTTTGCCCGGGCCAGCGCGCACCGCCGCCATTTTGCCTACGGGAAGCCAGAGAGACTAGCAGACAAAACCAAACCAGCTAACAGGCATAGCCCAAGGCGGACATAGCAGGGGTCTCAGACGGTCAGGCCCTGGACTGCCCCCAGGCCCTGGGCTGCTCGGTGGGCCATCTGTGTGCCGACCCGGCCAGGAGGTTGTTTATCCGGGCCCGTTTGCTCACCACCACCATTTTGCCTACGGGAAGCCAGAGAGACCTAGCAGGCAAAACCAAACCAGCTAACAGGCATAGCCCGAGGCGGACATAGCAGGGGTCTCAGCCGGTCAGGCCCTGGACTGCCCCTAGGCCCTGGGCTGCTCGTTGGGCCATCTGTGTGCTGACCCAGCCAGGAGGTTGTTAGCCCAGCAGACTCTCCCAGCACTCTCAGGGAACTCGCGCAGGCCACCATCCTAGCCACCTGACACACCCAATTAACACCCACAGCTGAGGGGAACTTTGCCTCAGCTCCGACATTGGCCTGCCAGGCTTTTGCCTAGACTCAGGGCCGGAGCAGCTAGGCTAGCCTTGTGTGCACCAACCCGGTTGGGAGTTCTGCTGCCCACCAGAGAGATCAGCACGCAGAAAAGGTCCCTGCAGCATACAGCCTCAGCACTCCCTGAAGGAGCAAACGGGCACCTCCTGGCTCACAGACACAATCTGGGGCAAAGAACACTAGGGCTGCAAGGGCACCCAAGAGGAGGAAAGTACATCAGCAATCAGCAACAGGGGAAACCCTTCCCTCCAGTGGTGCAGAAATAGCCCTAGAGCCTCTCAGGAGGCTGAAACACCAGCTGGAGTCAAGACCAATTAGCTCCAGAGAACAAGATGGCAAAGGGCAAACGCAGGAACGCTACTAACAGAAATCTAGGCAATATGGCAGCATCTGAACCAAACTCTCCAACATCAGCAAGTCCTGGTTATGCCAACACACCAGAGAAACAAGATTTGGATTTAAAATCACTGTTCATGATGCTGCTAGAAGAACACAAAAAGGACATGAATGAATCTCTTAAAGCAATACAGGGGAACATGAGTAAGCTAGAAACCCGTTTAATGGAAACACAAAAAACACTTAAAGAAATGCAGGAGAATAAGGCCCAAGAGATAGAAGCCAATAAAGAAGAAAGGCAAAAAAAACTTAAAGAAATGCAGGAGAACTTGAGTCAACAGGCAGAAGTCATGAAAGAGGAAACACAAAAATCTCTTAAAGAAATACAGGAAAACACAGACAAACAAATGATGGAACTGAGCAAAACCATCCTGGACCTAAAAACAGAAGTAGAAACAACTAAGAAATCACAAAGGGAGACAACTTTGGAGATAGAAAACCTTGAGAAGAAATCAGGGGCCATAGATGCAAATATAAACAACAGAATACAAGAGATGGAAGAAAGAATCTCAGATGCCGAAGATACCATAGAAACCATTAACTCAACTGTCAAAGAAAATGCAAAATGCAAAAAGCTTGTATCCCAGAACATCCAGGAAATCCAGGATACAATGAGAAGACCAAACCTAAGGATTATAGGTATAGATGAGAGTGAAGATTTACAACAGAAGGGGCCAGCAAATATCTTCAACAAAATTATGGAAGAAAACTTTCCTAACTTAAAGAGAGAGATGCCTATGAATATACAAGAAGCCTACAGAACGCCAAACAGACTGGACCTGAGCAGAAATACCTCTCGTCACATAATAATCAAAACCCCAAATGCACTAAACAAAGAAAGAATATTAAAGGCAGTAAGAGAGAAAGGCCAAGTAACATATAAAGGAAGACCTATCAGAATCACACCAGAATTCTCAGCAGAGACCATGAAAGCTAGAAGATCCTGGGCAGATCTCATGCAGACTCTAAGAGAACACAAATGTCAGCCAAGACTACTATACCCAGCAAAACTCTCATTGACCATAGATGGAGAAACCAAGATATTCCATGACAAAACCAAATTTACACAATATCTTTCCACAAACCCAGCTCTGCAAAGAATAATAGGAGGAAAACTCCAATACAAGGAGGGAAACTACACCCTGGAAAAAGCAAGATAGTTACCTTCCTTCATCAAACCCAAAAGAAGATAACCACTCAAATATAAAAAGAACATCAAAAATGACAGGAAGTAATAATCACTATTCCCTAATATCTCTTAACATCAATGGTCTCAATTCCCCAATAAAAAGACATAGACTAACAGACTGGATAAGGCAAAAGGACCCTACAATTTGCTGTATACAGGAGACACACCTCAGTTTCAAAGATAAAAACTACCTTAGAGTAAAAGGCTGGAAGACAATCTTACAAGCCAATGGTCACAGGAAACGAGCAGGAGTAGCCATTCTAATATCAGATAAAATTGACTTTCAACCTAAAGTCATCAAAAGAGACACAGAAGGACATTTCTTGCTGGTCAAAGGAAAAATCCACCAAGAAGAACTTTCAATTCTGAACATCTATGCGCCAAATGCAAGGAACCCTCATTCGTAAAAGAAACTTTACTAAAGTTCAAAGCACACATTGCACCCAACACAATAATTGTGGGGGACTTCAACACTCGACTTTCCTCAATGGACTGATCGGGAAAACAGAAACTAAACAGGGACACAGTAAAACTAATTGAAGCTTTGGACCAATTGGATTTGACTAATATTTATAGAACATTTCACCCTAAAGCAAAAGAATATACCTTTTTCTCAGCACCTCATGGTACCTTCTCCAAAATCGACCATATAATTGGACACAAGGCAGACCTCAACAAATATAAGAAGATCAAACTAATCCCATGCCTCCTATCAGATCACTATGGAGTAAAAGTGATCTTCAATAGCAACAAAAACAACAGAAAACCCACATACATGTGGAAACTGAACAATATTCTACTCAATGATACCTTGGTCAAGGAAGAAATAAAGAAAGAAATTAAAGGCTTTTTAGAACACAATGAAAATGAAAACACAACATACCCAAACCTATGGGACACAATGAAAGCAGTGCTAAGAGGAAAACTCATAGCCCTGAGTGCCTCCAAAAAGAAAATGGAGAGAGCATACATTACCAGCTTAATGACACACCTGAAAGCCCTGGAACAAAAAGAAGCTATTTCACCCAGGAGGAGTAGAAGGCAGGAAATCATCAAGCTCAGGGCCGAAATCAATCAAGTAGAAACAAAGAGAACCATACAAAAAATCAACAAAACTAGGAGCTGGTTCTTTGAGAAAATCAACAAGATAGATAAACCCTTAGCCAGACTGACCAAAGGGCACAGAGAAAGTATCCAAATTAACCAACTTAGAAATGAAAAGGGAGATATAACAACGGAAACTGAGGAAATCCAAAAAATCATCAGATCCTACAACAAGGGACTGTATTCAACCCAACTGGAGAATCTGGAGGAAATGGACAATTTCCTTGACAGATACCAAATACCAAAATTAAATCAGGACCAACTAGACCATCTAAACAGTCCCATAATGCCTAAAGAAATAGAAGGAGTCATAGAAAGTCTTCCAACCAAAAAAAGCACAGGACCAGATGGTTTCAGTGCAGAATTCTATCAGACCTTCAAAGAAGAGTTAACACCAATACTCTTCAAACTATTCCACAAAATAGAAACAGAAGGAACATTACCCAATTCCTTCTACGAAGCCACAATTACGCTGATACCAAAGCCACACAAAGATCCAACAAAGAAAGAGAACTTCAGACCAATTTCCCTTATGAACATCGATGCCAAAATACTCAATAAAATTCTTGCCAACCGAATCCAAGAACACATCAAAACGATCATCCACCATGATCAAGTAGGCTTTATCCCGGGAATGCAGGGTTGGTTCAATATACGGAAATCCATCAATGCAATCCACTACATAAACAAACTCAAAGAACAAAACCACATGGTCATTTCATTGGATGCTGAAAAAGCATTTGACAAAATTCAGCATCCTTTCATGCTTAAAGTCTTGGAGAGAACAGGAATTCAAGGCCCCTACCTAAACATAGTAAAAGCAATATACAGCAAACCGGTAGCCAGCATCAAACTAAATGGAGAGAAACTTGAAGCAATCCCACTGAAATCAGGGACGAGACAAGGCTGGCCCCTTTCTCCTTATCTTTTCAATATTGTACTTGAGGTACTAGCTCGGGCAATTCGACAACATAAGGAGGTCAAAGGGATACAAATTGGAAAGGAAGAAGTCAAACTATCATTATTTGCAGACGACATGATAGTCTACCTAAGTGACCCAAAAAACTCCACTAGAGAGCTCCTACAGCTGATAAACAACTTCAGCAAAGTGGCAGGTTATAAAATCAACACAAGCAAATCAGTGGCCTTCCTATACTCAAAGGATAAGCAGGCTGAGAAAGAAATTAGGGAAATGAACCCCTTCACAATAGCCACAAACAGTATAAAGTATCTTGGGGTGACTCTTACCAAACATGTGAAAGATCTGTATGACAAGAACTTCAAGACTCTGAAGAAGGAAATGGAAGAAGACCTCAAAAAATGGGAAAACCTCCCATGCTCATGGATTGGTAGAATCAATATAGTTAAAATGGCCATTTTGCCAAAAGCAATATACAGATTCAATGCAATACCCATCAAAATCCCAACTCAATTCTTCACAGAGTTAGAAAGAGCAATTATCAAATTCATCTGGAACAACAAAAAACCCAGGATAGCTAAAACCATTCTCAGCAACAAAAGAAAATCTGGGGGAATCAGTATCCCTGACCTCAAGCAATACTACAGAGCAATAGTGTTAAAAACTGCATGGTATTGGTACAGTGACAGGCAGGAGGATCAATGGAACAGGATTGAAGATCCAGAAATGAACCCACGCACCTATGGCCACTTGATCCTCGACAAAGAGGCTAAAAACATCCAATGGAAAAAAGATAGCCTTTTCAACAAATGGTGCTGGTTCAACTGGAGGTCAGCATGCAAAAGAATGCGAATTGATCCATTCTTGTCTCCTTGTACTAAGCTCAAATCCAAATGGATCAAGGACCTCCACATAAAGCCAGACACTCTGAAGCTAATAGAAAAGAAACTGGGGAAGACCCTTGAGGACATCGGTACAGGGAGAAAGTTTCTGAACAGAACACCAATAGCGTATGCTCTAAGAGCAAATATTGACAAATGGGACCTCATAAAATTACAAAGTTTCTGTAAGGCAAAGGACACCATCAAGAGGACAAATCGGCAACCAACACATTGGGAAAAGATCTTCACCAATCCTACATCATATAGAGGGCTAATATCCAATATATATAAAGAACTCAAGAAGTTAGACTCCAGAAAACCAAACAACCGTATTAAAAAACGGGGTACAGAGTTAAACAAAGAATTCTCACCTGAAGAACTTCAGATGGCGGAGAAGCATCTTAAAAAATGCTCAACTTCATTAGTCATTAGGGAAATGCAAATCAAAACAACCCTGAGATTTCATCTTATACCAGTCAGAATGGCTAAGATTAAAAATTCAGGAGACAGCAGGTGTTGGAGAGGGTGTGGAGAAAGAGGAACACTCCTCCACTGCTGGTGAGGTTGCAAATTGGTACAACCACTCTGGAAAGCAATCTGGCGGTTCCTCCGAAAACTGGGCACCTCACTTCCAGAAGATCCTGCTATACCACTCCTGGGCATATACCCAGAGGATTCCCCACCATGTAATAAGGATACATGCTCTACTATGTTCATAGCAGCCCTATTTATAATTGCCAGATGCTGGAAAGAACCCAGGTATCCCTCAACAGAAGAGTGGATGCAAAAAATGTGGTATATCTACACAATGGAGTACTATTCAGCCATTAGAAACAATGAATTCATGAAATTCTTAGGCAAATGGATGGAGCTAGAGAACATCATACTAAGTGAGGTAACCCAGACTCAAAAGGTGAATCATGGTATGCACTCACTAATAAGTGGATATTAACCTAGAAAACTGGAATACCCAAAACATAATCCACACATCAAATGAGATACAAGAAGAAAGGAGGAGTGGCCCCTGGTTCTGGAAAGACTCAGTGAAGCATTATTTGGCAAAACCAGAACGGGGAAGTGGGAAGGGTGGGTGGGAGGACAGGGGAAGAGAAGGGGGCTTACGGGACTTTCGGGGAGTGGGGGGCTAGAAAAGGGGAAATCATTTGAAATGTAAATAAATTATATCGAATAAAAAAAATTTTTAAAAAATGCAAAAAAAAAAAAAACTGGGGTACAAAGAATTAGTAACAGGGGAATCTTGAATAGCTGAAAAGCACTTAAAGAAATGTTCAAAGTCCTAAGCCATCAGGGAAATAGTAAAACATTGTAAATCAAAACGACCCTGAGATTCTACCTTACACCAATCAGAATGGCTAAGATCAAAAACTCAAGTGACTGTACACACCGATGAGGATTTCAGAAAGAGGAACACTTATCCATTGCTGGTGGGATTTCCAACTGGTATAACCAATCTGTAAATCAATCTGTTAGTTTCTCAGAAAATTAGACATAGTTCTATGTAAAGACTCAATTATACCACTCCTGGGCATATACCCAAAAAATGCTCCACCATACCACAAGGACACATGCTCCACTACATTCACAGCAGCCTTATTTGTAATAGCCAGAAGCTGGAAACAACCTAGATGTCCCTCAACTGAAAATTTGGTATAAAAAGTGTGATTCATTTACAGTGAAATACTGTTTAAAATGAGGACATCATGAATTTTGCAGGCAAATTAAGGAAACTAGAAAATAATCATTCTGAATGAGGTAACCTGGACCCAGAAGGACATGCAAAATACACACCTTTTGGGTGTGTATTCACTGATAAGTGGATATTGGCCAAAAAGTACAGAATACCCAGGATACAATCCACAGACCATAAGAGTTAACAAACAGAAAGGCCCAAGTGAGGATGCTTCAATCCCACTTAGAAGAGGGAACAAAATAATTATAGAAACTGGAGGGAGGGAAGGATGTGGGTGGGAGAGGGGAGGGGGAGGGAAATGGGGAACAGGATCAGGTATGGTGGGCACAGGAGAGAAACTCAGAGGGCAGGAGAATTAACAGAAATAAGCAACCTATGGGGGTGGGAGGGGGGACCCTCTATAAAGTCACAGAGACCTGAGAGGAGAGAGATGCTCAGGACTCAATGGGAGTGGCAGGAGCCAAAATGCCCAACACTGGGGAGAGGGAACTCGAAGAGCCCACCTCCAATAGTTAGGCAAGGCCTCAAGTGGAGGGACGGGGTTACCAACCCACAGTCAAATTTTTGAGCCAGAGTTGTTCTTGTCTTAAAGAGCTGCAGAGACAAAAATGAAGAAGCGTCTGGAGGAAAGACTGTCCAACAACCAGCCCAATGTGGGATCCATCTCATGGGAGTCACAGAGGACTGACACTATTATAGATGTTATCATATGCTTAGCGACGGGAGCCTAGCATGGCTGTCCTCTGAGAAGCCCTACCAGCAGCTGACTGCGATAGACACAGATACACCCAACCACTGGACTGACGTCAGGGACTTCTACTGAAGAATTAGGAGAAGAACTGAAGAAGCTGGAGGGGAGAGCGACCCCATAGGAAGACCAGCAGTCTCAAATAACTCCATCCCCTGGGAGCTCCCAGACCCTGAGCAACCAACCAGGCAACATACATGGGTTGGTCCAAGGCCCCTGGCACATATGTAGCTGTGGACTGCCTGGTCTGGCCTCAGTGGGAGAAGATGTGCCTAATCATGAGGCCCCAGGGAAGGAGGATGCTCAGTCGGAGGGGGGAGGGAGGGAGGGAGCACTTTTGGAGGCAAGGGGGAAGAGGAATGGGATGAGGAACTGTTGGAGGAGGAATGGGGGGCAATGACTAGAATGTAAATAAATAAAATGATTGTAATTACTTACAAATAAATAATAAAATAAGTAATTAAAAAAAAAGATTCCCCTGTAAAAACGTATTTGTTTAACTCTACCACATTTTTTAATTGGGCTATTTGGTTTTCTGGAGTCTAACTTTTTGAGTTCCTTGTACATTAGCACTCTCTACATCTTTACCAATCTGTAGGTTGCCATTTTGTCTAATTGACACTGTCCTTTGCCTTACAGAAGCTTTTCAGTTTCATGAGATCCCATTTGTCAACTTTTGATCTTATAGCCTGAGCCATTTTTGTTCTGTTCAGAAAATTCACCCTGCATAAATACATTCAAGGCTATTTCTTGCTTTCTCTTTAATTAAAATCAGAGTATATGGTTTTATGTGGAGGTCCTTGATACACTTGGACTTGAGCTTTGTACAAGGAGATAAAAATGGATCAATTTGCATTCCTCTTCATTTGAGACCACCAGTTAGACCAGAACCATTTGTTGAAGATGCTTTCTTTTTTTCACTATAGGGTTTTGGCTTCATTGTCAAAAATCAACTTTCCATAGGTTTGTATGGAAACCTATGTTTGTAAAATGTAGATTTATTTATGGGGCTTCAATTCTATTCTGTTGATTCACCTGTCTGTCTCTGTATCAATACCATGTGGGGTTTTTTTGTGTTTGTTTGTTTGTTTGTTTGTTTGTTTTGTTTTGTTTTAACTGTTAAGAATTCTTTTCACTATCCTGGGATTTTTATTATTCTGTATGAACTTGAGAATTGCTCTTTCTATCTCTTTGAAGAGTTGAGTTGAGAATTGCATTGAATCTGTAGATTGTTTATGGTAAGATGACCATTTTTTAAATGTTAATCTAACTGATCTCTGAGCATGGGAGATCTTTCCATCCTCTGAGGTTTTCTTTAATTTCTTTCTTCAGAAACTTGAAGTTCTTGTCTTCACATCTTTCACTTACTTGTCTACAGTTACATCAAGAAATTTTACATTATTTGTTACTATTGTGAAGGGTGCTGTTTCCCAAATTTCTTTTTCAGCCTATTTCTCAATTGTATAAAGAAAGCTACTGATTTGTTTAAGTTAATTTTATATCCAGCCACTTTATCAAGTGTAATTCTCTGGTAGAATTTTTGGGGTCTCTTATGTATACTATCATATCATCTGCAATTAGTGACACCATGACATTTTTCTTTCCAATGTATATCACTTTCATAGCCTTTTGTATTCTAATTGTTCTAGCTAGAATTTTGAGTACTATACCAAATAAGTCAGAAGAGAGTGGGCAGCCTAGTCTTGTTCCTGAGTTTAGTGGGATTGCTTCAAGTTTTTCTCCATTTAGCTTGATGATGGCTCTTGATTTGCTATATACTGCTTTTATTATGTTTAGATGTATGCCTTGAATTCCTGATCTCTCCAAGATGTTTAGCATGAATGGATGTTGTATTTTGTCAAAGTTTTGTCAGCCTCTAATGAGATGTTCATGTGATTTCTTTTCTTTGAGTTTGTTTACCATGGATTATGTTGATGAATTGCAGTTTATTGAACCACCCCTGCACACCTATCATGGAGCCTACTTTATCATGGTGAAGGGTAGTTTTGATTTGTTCTTGAATTCAGTTTTTGAGAATTTTATTGAGCATTTATTATTCATAAGCAACATTAGTCAGAAGTTCTCTTTCATTGTTAGGTCCTTGTGTAGTTTATGTATCAGAATAATTGTAGCTTTGTAGAATTAATTAGGTAGTGCTCCTTCTAATAGTTTGAGAAGTAATGATATTAGGTCATCTTTAAATGTCTGATAGAATTCTACACTAAAACTATCTGACCCTGGGATATGTTTTTTTTTTGGGGGGGGAGGTTTGGACGACTTAATGACTGCTTCTATTTCCCTGGGGGTTAGGGAATTTTTAGATAGTGTACCTGCTCCTGATTTAATTTTAGTATGTGGTATCTGTCCAGAAAATTATCCATTTCATCTAGTTTTTGCAGTTTTGTAGTAGGATCTGATTATTTTAATTTCATCAGTTACTTTTGTTTTGTCTCCCTTTTTATTTGTAGAGCTGTTAAATTGCTATTGTAGGATCTCTCCAATTTCCTTATGAAGACACTTAGTGCTATAAATTTTCCTCTTAGCACTGTTTACATTGTATACCATAATGCTGTGGCTTCATTTTTATTTTAATTCTAGAAGGTCTTTCTTTATTTCTTCCCTAACCAAATTATCATTAAGTAGAGAATTGTTTAGTTTCCATGATTATGTGAGCTGTCTGTTGTTCTTGTTGGGATTGAAAACTAGCTTTACTCCATGGTGAATCTGGAAGGATGGATGGGATTATTTTGATCTTCTTGCATTGGTTGACACCTGTTTTGTGTCCAATTATATAGTCAGTTTTGGAGAAGGTACCATGAAGTCCTGAGAAGAAAGTATATTCTTTTGTTTTAGGATGAAATGCTCTGAAGATATCTGTTGAATTCATTTGATTCATACCTTCTGTTAGTTTCACTGTGTCTCTGTTTAGTTTCTGTTTCCATGATCTGTCCATTGGTGAAAGGGGATGTTGAACTCTCCTACTATTATTTTATGAGGTTCAATGTGTGTTTTGAGCTTTAATAACATTTTTTAACAAATGTGGGTACCCTTGTATTTAGGTCATAGTTGTTCAGAATTGAGAGTTCATTTTGGTAGATTTTTTTCCTTTGATCAGTATAAAGTATCCTTCATCTTTTTTGATAACTCTTATTTGAACATCAATTTCATTTGATATTACAATGTATACTCCAGCTTGATTCTTGGGACTGTTTGTTTGGAAGATTTTTTTCCAGCCTTTTACCTTGAGGTAGTGTCTGTCTTTGTCACTGAGGTACATTCCCTGTTTACAGAAAAATGCAGTCCTAAGCATCCAATCTGTTAGCCTAGGTCATTTCATTATGAAATTGAGTCAATTGATACAGAGAGATTTAATTCTCAATTGATGAAACTCTAATGGCAGACAAGTACCTAAAGAAATATTCAAAATCATTAGTCATCAGGGAAATGCAAATCAAAACAACCCTGTTGTTTCACCTCACACCAATCAGAATGGAAAAGATCAAAAACTCAGGTGACAGGAGATGCTGGTGAGGATGTGGAGAATAGGAACACTCCTCCATTGCTGGTCAGATTGCAAACTGGGACAACCATTCTGGAAATCAGTTTGGCGGTTCTTCAGAAAATTGGACATACTAGTACCTGAGGACCCAGCTATACCACTCCTGGACATATACCCAAAAGATGCTCCCAAATTTAATAAGGACACATGTTCCACTATGGTTATTGCAGCCATATTATAATAACTAGAAGTGGGAAACAACCCAGATGTCCCTCAACAGAGGAATGGATACAGAAAATGTGGAATATTGTACAGCTATGGAAAACAATGACTTCATGAAATTTGCAGGCAAATGGTTGGATCTAAAAAATATCATCCTTAGTGAGGTAACTCAGGCACTAAAGACCACACATCGTATGTACTCACTGATAAGTGGATATCAGGCAAAGAGCATGGAATACCCACGATACAACTCATGGACCACATGAAGCTCAAGAAGAAGGGAGACCAAAGAGTGGATACTTCAGTCCTACTTAGAAGAGAAAATAATATAATCAAGGGAAGTAGAGAAGAGACTTGGGAGGAAGAGAAGAGGGGGAGGGAAAAAGAGTGGGAGAATCAGGTATGAGAGGAGATGGAGAAGATGTACAAAGGGTCAGGAAATTGAACAGAGGTATATACCAATGGGGGTTAGGAACTGGGGGAAACAACTAGAAAGTTCCAGAAGCCAGGAAGGCAAGAGCCTCCCAGGGCACCACAGGGATGACATTACCCCACAAAGGGGAGGAGAACCTGTCAAGACTATATCCAGAGGTTAGGCATGTCCCCAGTTTGGGGCCACACTCCCATCTCTAACATTTTAACCCAGAATTACTCTTTTCTAAAGGAAATACAGGGACAAAGAGTAGAGCAGAGACTGAAAGAAATACTATCCAGAGACTGCCTCACCTAGGGACCCATTCCAAATGCAGGCACCAAACCTAGACACCATTGCTGATGCCAAGAAGTGCTTGCTGACAAGAGCCTGTTACAGTTGTCTCCTGAGAGGCTCTGTAGAGCCAGACCAAGAGAGATGAGAATTTTTGCAGCCAAACATCTGACTGAGCACAGGAACCCCAAAGGAAAAATTACTGGAATGACTAAAGGAACTGAAGGGGTCTTATCTGGCATCAGTGGCAGGGGAGGTCCTTGGTCCTGTGAAGGCTTGAGGCCCCAGTGTAGAGGAATGCTGGGCAGTGAAGCTAGAGTGAATAGGTGGATTGGGGAGCACCCTCATAGAAGCAGGGGGGGGGGGTTGTGGGGAAACTGAAAAGGGGGATAACATGCAAAATGTGAATAAATATATTCAATTTTTTAAAATTTCAAAAAGAAAAGAAAACAAAACAACAACAACAAAACAATTATTGTTGCCTCCTGTTATTTTTTGTTGTATTATTTCCTGTTACTATGCTTGGGTGGTTCTCTTCTTTTGGATTTGTTGTGATAAGATTAATTTCTTTCTTTAGCTTGGGTTTGTTTTCTCTAGTTGTGTTGGGGGTTTTCTTCTATTATCCTCAGCAAAGTTGGATTAATGCAAAGATATTGTTTAAATTTGGCTTTGTCATGGAATATCTTGGTTTCTCCATCTATGGTAATTGAGAGTTTTTCAGGGTATAGTAGCCTGGGTAGGCATTTGTGTTCTCTTAGGGTCTGTATAACATCTGTCTAAGATCTTCTGTCTTTCATAGTCTCTGGTGAGAAGTCTGGTGTAATTCTGATAGGTCTGCCTTTCTATGTTACTTAGCCTTTTTTCCTTACTGCTTTTAATATTCTTAGTTGGTTCTATGTATTTAGTAATTTCATTCTTCTGTGATGGTAGTATTTTCTTTTCTGGTCCAATCTATTTGGTGCTTTGGAGGCTTCTTATACATTTATGGCCATCTCTTTCTTAGATTTTGGAAATTTTCTTCTATGGTTTTGTTGAAGATGTTTTGGGACCTTTGAATTAGGAATTTTTGCTCTCTTTGCAGTATTTTCTTTTCTGGTCCAATCTATTTGGTGCTTTGGAGGCTTCTTATACATTTATGACCATCTCTTTCTTAGATTATGGAAATTTTCCTCCATGATTTTTTTGAAGATGTTTTGGGACCTTCAAATTAGACATTTTTGCTCTCTTCGCTTCCTATTATTCTTGGATTTGGTTTTTCTTCATTGTGTCCTGAATTTCCTAGATGTTTTGGGTTAGGTACTTTTTGCGTTTTGTATTTCCTTTAACTGTTGTGTCAATATTTTCTGCATCACTACACCTGAGATTTTCTATTCTATCTCTTGTATTTTGTGGGTGATGCTTGCATCTGCATCTCCTGAACACTTTCTTATCTCCAGTTTTCCATCTCCAGAGTTGCCTCCATTTGTGATTTCCTTATTGTTTCTATTTCCACGTGTAGGTCCTGGATGGTTGTTTTTCTTTTTTAAATTCTTCACCTGTTTAATTATGTTTTCTTGTATTTTTTAAAGGGATTTATGTATTTCTTCTTTAAGGGCTTCTATTTGTTTACTTGTGTTTCTCTGTATTTCTTTAAAGGAATTATTTATGTCCTCCTTAAAGTCCTCTCTCATCTTTATGGGATGAGAGTTTAGGTAGGAATCTTGCTTTTCAAGTTTGTTAGGGTATCCAGAGCTTGCTGTGGTGGGAGAACTGGGTTCTGATGGTGCCAAGTGGCATTGTTTTTTGTTGCTTATGTTCTTATGCTTGCCTCTCACCACAGAGTTATCTCTGGTGTTAACTGACCTTGGTATTTTTGACTGGAGCCTGTCCTTTCTTGTAGGAAGGTGGAGCTCTGAGAGCTGAGTTAGAGCATGCCTTCTGGGAGCCAAAGGTGCTGTCTCTGGTTAGTGGGGCCTCCTGTGTCCCTAGTTAGGGGAGAGAGACAGTGAGTCAGACTGTCTTTAGGTGTGGGAGGGGGGCTGGAGGGCCTCATCTGCCCTGGGCAGAGTTTGGGATCAGAAGGACTATGGAGCTTTTAAATTAAATTCTCTTTAACATGTATTTGTTTAATACATTTAATTTTGTTTACATGCTAATAACTATTTTTCTGCAGACAAAGTTTATCTTGTGTGTGTGACGACCATGACTTAGGCCACTGGTTCTCAATTAGGTGTTGATTCTATTCTCCAAGAGACAGTTTACAGTGCCTAACAGTGTTGCTAGCTACCATAGCTGTTGTAAGAGTATATTAAGGGATTCTTGTGGATAGAGATCAGAGATGCTGTTAGCAACCCCATAATACACAAGTCACACTGCCATGGGAAGTTGGCAAACTCCCCCAAACCCACCTTGAGGTTCAGAGGGATGGCAAAGCCTTCCTCTGTTCTGAGAGTGAATGCTGACAGTGTGTGAAAAACACCTGCCAAAGTTTTCTCGCCCTGGATGTTTACAGACTGAGAATGACTCCCTACAAAGATTGCTCCTACAAGATTAACTAAACTGGCTCCTGGTTCAGCCTTATGGAATGAGCCTGAACCCTGGGGGTTCCCTATTCAACAGAATACAGTACAGAATTTCGGTGGTACTAGAGTTTCTCTACTTAATCCACCCAATACCAGCCCCCCCCTCTCTCTCATATATACACACACACACATACACACACACACACACACACACAGAGTGGGAGGGAGGGAGGGAGGGAGGGAGGGAGAGTGGGAGAGAATTCCAAGAAATGACAGGGCAGAGTCCACCAGCAGCAGCATAGGGGCCAAAATTATAATTTCCTTATTGTTTGTTTGCTTGAGGTTTTTTGTTTAAATGTTTTTGTTGTTTTGGTTCCCCCACCCCCAGCCTGAATAGCTAAATATCAAAGGATCCTTTGTAGGATTTTTTTCTTGTTTTTTTTTTTTCTATTGTAGTGGTAATAACTCAATATCAAAAGTCCTTTCATGGAAAATAAATTAAGCAGGCCCATCTTCTAGTACAAGAATGATTACAATTAGGACATAAAACACTTGAGCCAAGGCTGTTTGAATTTCCTGAGGTATTAGTCATTCATTACATGGAAGATGTTCTTTTATCTTCTCATCTAATCCATAATTAAATTAAGCTTAACTTTCAGTGGGGCCTCACCCACTCAGTGGAGAAGGGGAGGGAGAATAGGGGAAGGATTGTGGGAGGGGTAACTGGCAGGGAGAGCAGTGAGAGGGATGTAAAGTGAATAAATAAAATATCAACAAATTAATTAATTTAAGAAGAGTTCTGTAGAATGCAAAAGTTCTACAACCATGTAGCAGGTCAATGGCAAATTTCCACACTCCAGCACTGCTATGCATAAAATAGTTTTATATGCCATGTTAATTATAAATAAAATTTTCCATAGAGAAGCTATGCTTCAGATCATCTCCTAATAAGGTAATCATAAGCCACATATTGCTATTGATCACTTAAAATAGACTAATTGAAGTGTAGAGTGCATACTGGATTCTGAAAAGGGAAGGAAAAACATGTTAATATTGATTATAGACTGAAATGTATCTTTTGGTATACAGGCTTAAATAAAATGTTAATGTAATTGGCTTTGTTTGTTTTGCCATTTAAACATGCTTATTAAAATTAAATAAAAAGCAATATGATAAATGAACCTATTATAGAGTATATATTGCACATATCAAGGAACTAAAAGTATATGCAAAATAGATGAATTTTTCACAAAGATAATTATGAAGTCCAGAGAAAATTTGCTTGCATTTCTAAGAATAAATTGAAATTCTGTGTATGATTCACACTTATGGCTTTCACATACAACTAGTGGCCAGTTTCACTCTTGTTTAATTAGAGCTGCCCATTGTGATCATTTGTAACATTTTTTGATGCATTTATTTCCTTCCTAAAAAATTAATGATTACAACTATATGCACTTATCATGGACAATTCAGTGCTTTGAAAGCTATATATATATATATATATATATATATATATATATATATATATATATATATATATATATATTACACAATAGTGAATTCTAGATAATTAGCAATATACCTTGACTCACATAGTTATCATTTTTGTACTTAGAACTTTTTTATATCCATGTTAAAATAATTTTAAAGAGTATAATATATTGTTACCTAAACAGTCCTATTTTGTATAGTTGATTTCTCTAACTCCTTCTTCCTAACTGAAATCTTCTGATGTCTTTTCAACTCATGTACATCATCAAAAATGGTCTTATATGTGATGCTGGTGAGTTAAGCTCAAGTCTCACACATCCAAGGCAAGTTATCTATCAGTAAGCTCCACCACATCTCCATTTTGATAATTTAAAAAATTCATTAATGCATATGATATTGGTTATTTTAGGATATGTTCTTCTATTGTGTTTTTAGAAAATGTTCATAAAATGCTGTGGATATTGCCTGAGATACCTGAGGAAGGATGTTTTATTTTAAGAAATTGGCCAGAGCTGATCAGCTATTAGACTTTACCAAAGGAAGCATTGTCTCTGAGCCTCCTCTAAGAAATAAATTTTATATTTATGAGTTAGATAACTTGGAACTTCAAGTTCCTGTTCAAATTCCTTTGGTTTAACACACACTGCTCACCTGACAACTATTCTCATTAGTGTTCTCAACCAGGCAAAGGCAGAGGTGGTTGGGTTTTGTATTCTAAAAACTACAGTTAACAAAGTGTCTTTACTATTTCACATTCTTACTATAAATGATACAATAAATAGAATATATTTATAATTATTAGGCAATATATTTGAATTTTAGCTAATTTTTTGTTTTATGTGCATATTTCATATACTCACTATAAATAATATAATAAATAGAATATATTTATAATTATAAGGCAATAAACATTTAAATTATTAATTAAAAAAGCTCAACTCTCATGGCAAGAGCAGAATTTAAAATTTTGGGTCATATTGTTGGGCATGCTCTTATCTGTTTGTCACTACCAGGGATTTGGCTCTGCTCTCTTGCTTTCTGAGAACTCTAAGTTAAATTCTGTGGGAAATGTAACTCAATTAATAAACCACATTCTTAGCTTATTAAAGAAGGCAAAGGAAAAAATCCTTTGCTGTTAAGGACCTGTCTTAGGGTTTCACTGCTGTGAACAGATACCATCACCAAGGCGTCTTATAAAGGACAACATTTGATTGGGGCTGGCTTACAGGCTCAGAGGTTCAGAGGTTCAGTCTATTATCATCAAGATGGCGGCATGGCCACACCTAAGCAGACATGGTGCAGGAGGAGTTGAGGGTTTTACATCTTCATCTGAATGCTGCAAGTGGAAGACTAACCTTCAGGCAGTTTGGTGAGGATCTTAAGACCATGCCCACAGTGACACACCTACTCTAACAAGGCCACACCTCCTAATAGTGCCATTCCCTGGACCAAGAATATACAAATCATCAAAGGAGCCTATAAAAGTTATAGGCTAAATAAAGTGCAGGTTGATTATTCTAAACTGTTAATAACTGAGAGATTAGAATGTTACTCAGGATCAATAAATAAACATTTTCTAAAACGTCTTTTTAAATAATTTTTGTCATTTTTATTAATCATTCCATTCATGTACATCTCCAATAATATTCCACTTCCTGGTTACTCCTCCACAACACCCCCTCCTAGATCTGCCCTCTCCCCCCCATACCTTTGCCTCTACTAGGGTGCTCCCCCATTCACCCACCCTCTCCAGCCCTACCACACTAGCATCCCCCTATGCTGGGGCATCAAATCTCCACAGGACCAAGGGCCTCCCATATCATTAATGTCAGATAAGTCTATCCTCTGCTACATATGTATCTGGAGCCATGGATCTCTCCCTATACATTCCCTGGTTGGTGGTCTAGACCCTGGGAGCACTGGGTTGTCTGGCCAGCTGATGTTGTTCTTCCTATGGGGTTGCAATCCCCCTCCACTCCTCCAGTTCTTCTACCAGCAACCCCCCTCACCAGGGTCCCTGAGCTCAGTCTGATGGTTGGCTCCAAGCATCCATTCTGTATTGGTCAGTTGCTGGAGCAGCCATACCAGGTTCCTATCAGCAAAGGCCTCTTGGCAACAGCAACAGTGTCTTCTTCCCTCCCTCCCTCCTTCTTTCTTTCTCTCTTTCTCTCTCTCTCTCTCTCTTCCCTCTGTGTGTGTGTGTGTGTGTGTGTATACACCTGTATTTTCATGGCTGTAGTTAGTCATTTTATGGTAGAGTTTCTCTTCTAGTAACTTCTGTAAAGCTAGATTTGTAGAGAAATGTGTTTGTGTTTTCCTAGATTTCTTTAAGGGATTTATCCATTTCCTCCTTAAGGACCTCTATCATCTCCATACAGTTGGTTTTAAGGTTATTTCCTTGTGCTTCAGCTTTGTTGGAATATTCAGGTATTGCTATACCAGAATTTCTAGGCTATGGTGGTGTTTTGGCTGTTGTTAATTATGTTCTTTTGCTGGCCTGTAGGTAACTTAGTTTGGGGTAATTATAGGTATAGTTGCTAATTTATGTGTTGGACAGGTGGATATTTTCCCTTGGTTTCTGTTTCCTCTCTGTGTTTCCAACAGGTCTTCTGACCCTAGAGGCCTGAGCTTCTGATGACCAGAGAGTCCTCTAGTCCATGTGGATACCTCCAGGAGGTAAAGAATGTCAGCCTGTGACCCCTGCTGTTCTGGGTGCAGGAATTATCTCTGGGATTCTGGGAACTGGCATGGGCTCTGGTAGAGCAGGGCTCTGGGTTCCGAGTTACTGTTGTCAACTCTGTTAGAGCAAAGGCTTCTGCCAGAGTTGCGAGCAGGGCCAGGGGTCAGGGGTGTTTTGTGGTGTCACTGTTAGGGGAAGAGATATGGCCTAGGATAGTGATAAAATTTGTTAATGTGCTCTAAACTATGTTTATATTCATAATTAGTACAAATTTTATTTACCCTTCTGTATATGTTTTCAAGATTAAGCCTAAAGCAACTAACTAAAAAACAAGTAAAGTTTGTTTCAAACCAAAGATATCTAATATATGGTCCTCAGATTCCTGAGAGATCTACTAAATATGTCATTTAAATGTCATGTTAAATTAAAAAGTATTCCTGTGCCATTTGGAATATAATTTCTGGTCTAATGTATCCTCAGATTTCTGATGATTTTAATAACTACCTAAAGATCTATCATATTAACAGCAACATAAAGAAAATTTTATCTTGTCCTTTTATTACTAAAACTTTATTTTTAATTGTATATTTTATACAGGATAAAAAAATTAAAATAACAATGCAAATAGACTTGCAATGGATTTTTATTTTAATTTATTGTAAATTAAAGTAATTTTTAAAATATATTTCTTCTGGGTAATGCAATGGCTAAAATATGCAAATATAATTACATGTTTCTCAAATTCCCTTGGAGGTCAAACAAGTTAAACCAAAGCTGTATTAAATAAAAATTAAGTTATTTAAGTTTCACCTTAAATTATATTGGTATAGCCTGAAAAATAAGTTGCATCAACCTCTCTTGTCTATAAAATATAATAAAAATTAAAGCCTTTGAACAATTTTTTCTCTATAAAATTTTTATGGTTTGGTATTGTTCACATTTTATTTCACTTACCATTATCAGCTAAATATAAACTTTCCTGTTTTCATGGGGAAGGTCAATTGTTTTCTCCATCAGAATTTTCTGAGATTATCTCTCAGGTACTTCCAAATAGAAGTTATGTAATATAAACCTTCTTGAGCTCAAAATTTTTCTAAATATCAAAGATCCTAATTTTTAAATTAAAAAATCCTTATGTTTAAGAAATATCCCTCAGGACCAAACATAAAGCTATGTTTCCCCCTGAATAATTTCAGCCTCTGATGTCATTCATCAGAAACAGGTTAACCAATTTGACTCATAATCATTTCAACAACAAAAGAGTATTGTTCTTAGACTGAACTCCGTTTGAAATACTAATATTCTACTTTCTTCCCTTTTCCCCTTTCAACATTAGTGTTACACTGTTGTTCTTTTATATATCTAATTCTTCTCATAAGTGTTTCCCTAATAAAATCTGTATATATTTAACTATGCATTGATGTTTACCTCTTAGAGTGACCAGCAAAAAGACCTACAAAATTTGATATGCAAATTATGTATGTTCAATTTAGTCTTAATACTTAAGCTTTACATGTAAAACAAAAGAAACAAAAACATTATAATCATTACTCTGGTGGTATTGGTATTTCTCACTTAATAGACACATCTCTTAAGAAATTGTTACACATTTATAATCTGGATGAAATTTATAAGCATCTGCTCATAAGTAAAAATTAACAGTTAAATCTATGTGATTAGGCCAGTTTCCAGAGCTGTCCTTGTGCTGCAACTCTCCATACACAAATACTGCCAGGAAAGAGCTAGTCTCCCAGGAGTACTGACAAGCCTTTGAGCACAGGTAAGACCACTATTTTGGCTCAAAAAGACGTGCCCAGACCAGACCCCTCAGGACACAGGAACCAAGGAATAACCTGGGACAGGAACCTTCTGGTTTCTATTTGCACCAAGAGCTGATCCTGAGCCACAGCACTCAATACTCAAATACCGCCAGGAGAGAGCTGGTTTTCCAGGAGTGACTACACACTGGGGAGCACAGGTAAGACCACCACTTCTGCTCAAATTCCTGGCCCAAGAGAGACCCACCCAGAACCATCAGGACACAGGAATCAATAAAGAGCCAGGGACAAGATCCTTCCAGATACTTCTGCATCCCAGAGTTGAGCCTGTAGTTCAGTTCTCCATACCCAAATTTCTCCCAGAGATTATTAATGCAAAGGATTGCTGAGAGGAAAGCCACAGTTAGTGTCAACAAAACCAGGTAACACCAGAATTAACCAGATGGCGAGGGGCAAGCACAAGAACATAAGCAACAGAAACCAAGGCTACATGGCATACTCAGTACCCAGCTCTCCCACCACAGTGAGCCCTGGATACCCCAACACATCAAGAAAGCAGGACTCTGACTTAAAATCACATCTCATGATGATGATAGAGGATTTTAAGAAGAACATAAATAACTTCTTTAAAGAAAGTGAGGTAACCCAGTCTCAAAAGATCAATCATGGTATGCACTCACTAAAAAGTGGATATTAGCCTGGAAAACTGGAATATCCAAAACATAATCCACACAACAAATGAGGTACACGAAGAATGGAGGAGTGGCCCCTGGTTCTGGAAAGACTCAGTGTAGCAGTATAAGACAAAACCAGAACAGGGAAGTGGGAAGGGATGGGTGGGAGAACAGAGGGTGGGAAGGGGGCTTATGTGACTTTCTGGGAGTGGGGGACCAGAAAAGGAGAAATCATTTGAAATGTGAATAAAAATATATCGAATAAAATTTTTAAAAAAATTAAAAAAAAGAAATACAGGAGAACACAAGTAAGCAGGTAGAAGCACTTAAAGAGGAAACACGAAAACTCCTTTAAGAATTACAGGAAAACAACCAAATCTCCAAAACTGGATGCTATTGTGGATTCCTGGTAGTGCTTGCTGAAGTGAGCCTGATATAGCTGTCTCCTGAGGGGTTCTTTCAGATCCTGACAAATGCAGAGGTAGATATTTGCAGCCAACCATTGGACTGAGTGCAGGGTCCCTAAAGGAGGAGTTGGAGAAGGAACTGAAGCAGCTGAGGGGGTTCACAGCCCCATTGTGGGAACAAAAGTGTGAACCAGACAGATTCCCCCAGAGCTCCTGGGTTCTGGCCCACCAACAAAAGTGCACAGATTGAGGGACCCATGGCTCTGGCCACAAACATGGCTACAACAGTCTTGTTGGACATCAGTGGGGAGGAGAGGCCCTTGAGCCTGAGGATGTTTGATGACCCAGTATAGGGGAATTCCAGGGCAGAAAGACAGGAGTGGGTTGGTGGGTGGGTGGGGGAGCACCCTCATTGATTCAGGGGGAGGGGGATGAGATGGGGGGTTCAGAAGGGGAGACCTGGAAAGGGGAAAACATTTGAAATGTAGAGAAAATATTCAGTGAAAAAGGGAAAACAAAGAAAATGATATAATGTTTAAAAAAATCTATATGATTAATATTAGTTTACAAAAACACTTGGAATAAGTTGGAGAGGCCATTCACAAGCAATATCAAAGCTAGCAAGCATTAAGCATCTTCTCCTAAGACCATGAACTCTGTTTGACTTCCTTTGTACATCCTTTGGTGGTTTAAGAACACATACAAAGGTATATGTCCTTGATATACATAAAACTCAGTTATTTACTATAACCAAGTGCTTATATGCATAGAATATAGTGCAGAAACACACTGGCCCCTTGCCAAGAGGACATGTATACCAAAGAGGAAAAAAATTAAAACAGGGAACACCTTGATATAAAAAAAAAATGTGTCTTAGTAGCAATACCAAGGGCAGCAGAGTTTTCTGGCCAGGGTTTAAGATGGCAATGGGGGCCATCTTCTCATAGCAGAAGAATAAATCTTCAGAATATGCAAAAGGTACATTCTTGTTCTCAGTATGTGTGATAAGGGAGAAGGTTTCCATTTTCTGGACGCCCAGGTGCGATTGAGCTGTCAGCAGTCAGAATAATACACCATCTGACCCCACAAGCGCCCTGCTCTCTGTGCCCTGAGCAGGCATTTTTCAAACTATAAATTATTTACAATGGTCTCCCAAGTCTCTGGAATGTTAGTGTATATTCTTGCAAAAAGAATAAAAAGAAACCTGAAATAAATGTTATAGAACACAGAGATCGAGCAGAGGTATATCATGCATATTAAAGATGGTCCAGATTAGAAGACCTATGAAAATGCATGTGTTCTTAAAAAGAACAAATGAGACATCAGATATCAATTATTTTGTGGTTTAGTCCTGTCTTGCCCCTCTTGGGGAATGAATATTATAAAATGGCTTCAGACCTTGCAACAACTGACTCTGATGAAAGCACCATTCAGGCTGTAAAACTCAGCACATAGCACCACGAGCCAAAATTAAAACAAAGACCTATTCCATCACAGTCTAAGTTATGGAAAGTCTTTAAATGTACTCACCTTGATTTTTGGCTTCCATGGTTCTGCCTCTGTTTAATTGTTCTTGTTAACTAAAGTATATCAGCCCAGGACATGGGTTTTGTGTTTAAAAGTTCACGCTGAGAAATATACAGGGTACAGTGGGATCTGGAATGCCCAGTGTAGTTGCCAACTCCCTAGTAAAGACTTCCTATTGGCTTAAAGTCATGTGGAACAGTCTTCTCTTGTTAATGTCCCGCAACAGATACCAACATTTAAATATAAGTGCTGTAATAGGCAATATCTTAAGGTCTCATCATCCTAACATATCTCACAAGTGATAGCACACTCTTAAGAAATGTGTTACAGGATGACTTTGTATTAATTCTTTCTCCTAAGGAATTTGCAAACACTGAAACTGTTTGCAGATAAGAACATTGCCACTTAAACTCTTCAGGGAATCTCCGATGTGAAACTTTACCATGGTGATGTTGGCATCTGGTTTATGAGAGGAAGGAAGAGATTTCAGAAAACTAATAATGTGTATTATTCACTGAATCAGTAGTCACAACACTTTCCACAGCAAGTAACAAAATTCTTGATCATCTGAAGATGAAATGGTATCTTTATTCCGTGTCCTCTTGTGACAAGAAATATGAAGTTGTGGTATCAGAATCAGACCTACAGAGTGCAACTGTAGGTCTCTAAGACATTTGAGTAGCTGTCTCATGCCTCCAGGCCCTGTGTATCACTGGGAGAAGAATAAGCACTTCAGAGACAGCTTTCGAAGCAGAAAGAAAACAAAGAAATCCTGACTCTCTTGATCAAAAGGGAAATTAGCTTACTTGTATTTTCCCAACATCCTCATTTGGGAAACTCAAATTGCATGTGCACACAGTGTCAACCAACCATTGGTGGATGGAGTCGTGGAATTGCACTCTTTGACTAGGTAAACTGGTTTCAGGTCTTGGGACTGGGTAATTGAGCTAAGAATGGTGTCAGAATATTGTTAGCAAAAAAAGAAGAATCTTAATAGGCAACAAGAAGTATGTGCCACAGCTACACGTTTTATAGTAGCAGGCAACACATTTGACTCTATTGGAACACTGCCCAAAAAAGTAACTTCTCTTTCCTTCCCAAGTAATGCAGCATTTCAGCTGTACAAATGTGAGCTGAGGTTCACTGGCTGACCTTGATGCTGACACAATAAAGCTCCAAGAGATCGCTGCCTGTGCACTTTCAAGGTATTCAGAGCCTGAGTCATGAGACTTGGAAGATTGCTGTCAGCACTGCGAACTCCCCCACAAGGGAATAAGCCTTTGCTTCAGTCTCTAGAAGAGAGTTATAGTAGAAAATGCAGCTAAATGGAGTGAGTGCATATTACAGGCTCCCTCTTCAGACCAGCTCCCCAGCACTAAGCACAATTCACACTAATCTGATCAAAGGCTAACTGCAAAGAATTTCTAGGCAGGCAAGTTAAACCCCGATTATTCCCAAAAATAGAACGGCCAGTTTAGACTATATCACAAAAAAACCTAAAAAAGAAATAAAGAAAAGAAAGCAATAAACATCATCTTGGCTTTAAAAGTAAGGGGGAAATAATTCAGCCTAGATTGAAGCCATTTACTTGGTCTTTGGTTTACTTTGACTTTCTTACAATTTCACTCAGATGGCCTACTATAAATAGTATCATTAGAATACAGGATCATTTCCAGTCCATCCAGCACTTGCAGATCTTTAAGAGAGATCTTTAAGAAGAAATATGTTGTTTCTATACCATGAGCTAATTATCTACAGTCCTTGATCCTGCGTCAAACATGTTAGGTACCTGAGACAGGAAATAAACAAAAAGAGTCTTCACAGCCTGTAGACTGTACCCCGTGACAAGGGGATGTGGAGAAAGAAACAATCCGGAAGGAAAGTGTGAGTGTGTGGTACGGTGTGAGGGAAAGCTGCAGCACATGGTTTGGCCAGAGTCTGGAGCCAGACAAAGGGGATGCAGAAATGGCCAACCGCACATATCAGCTACAACAGACAACACTGTTCTCCTTCCTCAGGGCACAAAAAAAATGTGATTTTTGACTACCAGGGAGATGTTCTCGGAAGCTAAGACATGGAAAGCTGTGAAGGGTATGGCACAAACCACCGCAGAGAAGCCAACTTCTTTCCTGTTGCCTTCTTGTTCCTTGCCCAAGGTGAAATCATATCACTGTTCTCATAAAGTGCAGAATGCTGCAGAATGGATCCTGTGGATTAGGCTTCAACTGTCAGAGCCCCCACACTTAGATTTTCCTTAAGTAAATTCCAACTGGTATTGGAAGAAAGAGTTGGGGGACCCAAAGTTCTCCCTTTACTTATTCTGTCTTTACAACTGCTACATATAATGCACTACTGGGTCACACCTCTATTAAGGTATCAATATACAAGGGGCTAAACTTCAAGCTATTAGCATACACAATCTCTCGGGCTTGGGCATATTCAACCATCTATGATAACATTAAAACAATCAAAGTAATAGATGTCTCTACCTTCAACCAATGTTTCTTTTGCACCATTTTGTTTAAGTGATAAGAAGCTGTTTGTTTGTTTTTATGAAAACACTTCACTATGAGTACTGTCTCTTTGAAGTGCTTACAACCATGTTTGTTTAGTCTGAGCACTGTCTACAACAGATCTTTAGAGTTTAGTTACCTAGTTTAAAACACCCATTTCCCCTAACCTCTAACCTGAGGAAAACACCACTATATTTTCTACTTCTACGTATATGCGCTTATTTTCAATACTGTATGTAAGGACACTTGTATATTTATCTTTCTGGCAATAGAATTTGTATATTTTTTTTCAAAAAGGTTAAGTAAAATATCCTTTGGGTCCCATGAAAATCATGCTGTCATGAATGTTAATTTTTAATGAGACAAATTAACATTCCATCATGAATGTGTAAGTCATCCTTTTTTATTCATTTAGCTGTAAACTATTAAGAATAATACTGGGATAAACAAGAGATTGTATGTATACTTGACATCCAAATTTCAATTTTTTGGATAGCTCAGAAGAAATATCACCATAGAAGTCTGTTGTTAACTTTTTGAGAAACCCCCCTACTATTGTCTATACCACGGTGTTATTTAATATTCCCAGCAGTGAAGTCCAAATGTTTTGACTTTTCTACAACCTCACCAACACTTGTCCCTTATTTTGTTTTATTTTTAATTTGGCCTTATAGTTAAGAAGTTGGTTTTCCTACACTTTTGTTTTTGCTTTCCATGATGACTAGTGAGTTTGTGTACTGTTTATGTGCTGATATCCATTTGTGTGTTTTATTTGGAGAAATTTGTTAGCAAATTCTTTGGCCATTTTTTAAGCAGACTATTTGAGGTTCTTGCTCTTAGGTTACAGGGGTTTATTTTGGAAGTTCATTTATTACTAGGTTTGTGAAAACTTCTTCCATTCCACAAGTACCTTTTTGTTCTGTTCTTTCCTTTGGGTTCCAGACCTCTCTATCATTGCCTTTATTAGAGAGAGAGAGAGAGAGAGAGAGAGAGAGAGAGAGAGAGAGAGAGAGAGAGAGAGAGGAGACAGGGGGAGGGAGAGGCCAAGCAGGGGGAAAAACAAGAAAAATTTCCTCTACATCATTTACTGGAGTTTTAGCATTCCAGCAAGCTTTATGTTTAAAATTACGATATTAATACATTTAAGTTGACATTGCAGAAATGGTAAACATGGCCTGGTCACATGTACATCCCAAAATCATTTGACCAAGAGAGAACCCGTGTTCAATCAAGTGTTTAAATTGCTTTACAAAGAATGAATGACTATTGCTGTATTTGCTTGCTTTCACATATAATTGTATTTAATTGTTCAATGTTTACCTTTATAGGTAATATATTGATTTATGCAATTTCATAATACATTTTGAAATCAGAAAGTATAATGTCTCTACTTTCCTTCACATCTCTTTGGATATTTCTGGGCCCTTTGTAGATCCATATGAACCTTACACACATGACCTATTAATGCTTTCCCCACTGTTATCAAATGCAAACAGATATCACCCCAAGTGGAGTTCTCTACTTCCACAACCCTATTATTTTATTTCCTTAAAAAAAAAGAGAAAGTATAGTCTGAAATTCATTCTTTACATGAATGATGAAACTCTCACATTAGTTTTGTTTTTCATCAATTTAATAGTAGTGTATTTCCCACAATATAAAATACTCTTATTTGAAGACTGTGGTGTAATGAGGTTTGCAAGACTTATATATCAGTGTAACTATACAACCAGCAAGCAATGAAGCTTTTCATTACACCTAATGATTCCCTAATGGTTTTCTCCTGTCAGCCCTCCACCCTCTACCTCACCCCAAGCAAGAACCAATTTGACTGGTATCTGTATACATTAATTTTATCTCTTCCAGAACAGCACGTAATGGAATCATCACATACTTAGGTGTTTTGTGCTGACACTCCATTGAGCTTAATGTCACTGAAACTCATTTGTGTTATCTATTATCAATAATTCATGTCTACTCTGTGCTGGGCAGTTTTCTATGCATAGATGTTACAATTTATCAAATTGCCTGATAAGAGACATTTGGGTTGTTTGTAGTTCAGGAGATTATGAATACATATCTCTGGGAATTCTTATATAACATATTACATAAGTATTTATTTTTAGACTACTTTATAACTAGATCTCCTAAATTATCTGATGAAGTTTATATAACTTTCTAAGAAACAGCTTACATGGTTCTTCAAAGTGGCAGCAATGTTCTATTCCCACAAAGGATATATTCAGTATCCACTGACTTCCTGACTTGGTCAGAACTTGAGATTATCTTTGGGAAATTTTGTTTTTGATGCTTGCCAGTTTTTGTGGGAATTAGTTCTTATGCTGTTTTAATTTTTATTCATTGATAAGTCAGTGAACATCTTTTTATGTATGCATTGGCTATTCTTATTTTCTTTTGTGAAGTGTCTTATAGTGTTGTCTCCTAAACATGGACAGCAAAAGATCTGTTTCCTTGATAGAAGTCTTTGGTCAAATATGTGTATTGGTAATACTGTTTCCTTATTTGTAATTTGTCTTTTATTTCAATATTGCATTTTGTTTTTCATACGGGTAAGGAGGATATAGTTTGCCATTTAATTTCCTCAATAGCTTATAGTGTTGAAGAAGATATTGAGCTGAACATTTGAGATACTAAAGGCAACTTTCTTTAAGAGTCTTGTTATGTGCAGAAGACAAACTACTAACTGAATGCATCTTTGCTGAAAGCAAGATTTTTAAGAGCTACTGAGAAAACTACAAGCCGTCTGTGTTTGCTAATTGGTCTTATCCTACTGAAAAGAAAGTTTTCTTACACCTTTGGGCCAAGAGGTTTGCAATGAAGTAAGTGACGCCTCTGCTCTGATGTGGCACAAAAGTTGCTACCCACTTGAATGATCAATAATACTTGAAATGGATGAATCTTAGGACCTTAAGGCTGGCTTTCATTGTAGTACTGGAACTAGCAGATTGGGAGGTGGGGGGGGGACGGTTTTGTTTGTTGTTCATTTTGGTTTTTTAAGTAGGGTTTCTCTCTGTAGCCCTGGCTGTCCTGGAACTCACTTTGTAGACCAGACTGGCCTTGAACTCACAAAGATCTGCCTAATTCTGCCTTTTGAGTACTGGGTTTAAAGACATGCACCACCACATCTCAGCTGGAAAGAATATTTTTAAAGGGTTTTCATCCCATGGGTAGATGAAGAATTTGGAGAGGGAAGAAGGAAAACTGGAAAGGATGTAAATGTAATATATATGAAATTCTCAAAGAATTCACTTCCTTTTTCAAAAGAATGTGAAAGAAAATGCAACGTAAAGCAAATGCTCTATAGGGAGGAAAGGTGAAACCTGCAGTTCCAGGAAGTCAGGAGTCAGTCAGGGTCAGAGAGAATCAGATCTAGAGCATAGAGGAAAAGACCCCTCGGGCACTTCAAGTTGAGGAAGGCATTAATACTCTCTTGGCTATCCAAGGGCAGAGCTATTTTACATTCATTACTTCCAAGTTATCAATATGTAAATGACACCACATACTATGTATAGGTGCACCAATGTGTTTGCTATCCTTAAATATACTAGATTTCTGTTAATTCAGCATAAATTGAAAAATCAACTTACTGAAAAAAATGTTGAAACGTTTTTAAAGATTAATTTACTTTTATGAGCTTCAGTGTTTTGCTGCATTCGTGTATGTATATGCACCACATACATGTCTGGTGCCCTCAGAGGTCAGAAGGGCCTCAGATCACCTGGGAGTTGAATTACAAATGATTGTGATTTGTTGCTTGGTGGCTGGGAAAGGAACCTGGGTCCTTGTAGATAGCCCTGGGCTTGTATTTTGATGCTAATTCCATTCTTCAGGGGGGCTGCAGATGAGAAGTTGCCTTGTGAACCTTCTCCCCACCTTAACTTTTCAAATAAAGGCTTGAGCCAATGATTGGGAGGAGAAGGGGGAGGAGCTGAGAGTCTAGGGGAGGAGCAAAGGGGTAAAACGGGAAGGGGAGGAACTACCGAGATTAACCGAGAGGCAGCAGAATCAACGGATAGGCAGCAGAGAGAGATGCTCCTGGCCTGGAGAAACCGCAAGTTATATGGGATAATATAGATGGAAATAGAGTAGTGTAGTGGGAGATCTGCCCAATCTAGGCTTGTAGCTTGTTTTGCTAACTGATTGTGTTGAGCTTTCTTTTACGAGGGAATTGGGTTGGAAACAAAGTAGCAACAGGTCCTCTGGAAGAATAGACTTTACTTTAACCTGCTTAGGCATCACTCCAGACTCCAACTGTTAGAAATGATTATTGGAATGAAATTTAATCTACGAAAATGGAAGAAAGTTGATAGCTTATAAAATTTTAATTTCTCAGTCTAAGAACATGATGTCTCTCCGTTTATTTATGCTTCCTTTAATTTCACCCAGCAAAGTTTAATAAATTTTGGGTTATAGGATTTGCATATTTGTTAGTGAACCTAGAGTTAAATTTTTCCATAGTTGCCATTAGCATGTAGTAATGTAGTTGGGCCTTAATAATGGTCATTGTGTGTCAAATAGAATCTTTTTAAAAAATCTCTTTTAATCAACTAATTAGTTAATTGGGTCTCATCCTGGAATTTAAATAGTTCCTAAATCTAAAGTCTGGTGTCCAATCAGGAAAAGGGGCACAGAAAAACGCTCATGAGAAGTTGAGATTAATGTGGTGTTTGATGCCAGTGGATCCTTACGGGGTTAAGGACAGTCTCCCCTGAGGCTGACACAGAAGGTCACTCTGTCATCAGTGTTCTCATTGCTTACACGGATGTCTCAAGTGCTGAGTGCGAGGCAGGAGCTTCCTTTCCTTGTTCTTCAGGCTTTTCTCCTTCCTGTTGTGGGTCATGCTGCAGTCCAAGGATGCTCTCACTCTCCAACCACTTTCTTTGCCACAAGGTCAGCTTGGCTGAATATCAGCTCCATTCTTGTATGTGATTAAGAACATCTACACCCATCAACTGCTATCCTCATTTTCCCAATGGGGTCTGAATTGCAATCTTATGGTAGAAGAAGGTCGCTCCCAAATACTGCTTTTTCAATTTGGCCGTGCTTCCTTGACCCTAAAACCAATAATAACTTGATTTCTTAGAGTCCTATGCTACACATTTTACAAGTTATCCACTTTGACAAACTAATGATTATTTGTGTAAATATTGCCTACCTAACAAAGGGCATTTTATAGTACTAAGATAACCTGCATACAGATACATATTTTTAAAAAAATCCAAAAATACTTTATGATAGCTGCTACAAAATAAAGAACAACATCTTTCAAATAAATAAAACCAGAATTTACTACTGGCAGAATGATTTGTAGATGGAAGATAAAAGACATTTCCCTGAGTAAAAACAGTAATATTAGAAATGTTAATAAACACGAATAATTGAAAAGTACAAATGGCAATTGAAATTACTGTAAAACTCCAGATTCAAATAAATGTTCTAAAAGCTCACTGATTACCTAAGGCAGCCATGACAATGATATCTGGTGGTATTATATCATTAAACAATGGATAATGTATGACACAACTATCAAGGAAAATGGGGGAGGCTGGGAACACACTGTTGGAAACTCATTATACCTGTTCTGTTCTGACATGAAGATAATGTCATTAATTTAAAAATGGCACACTGGTTGATTAAATAGAGTATAACTACAACCAGATTTGAATGCAGATACTTTCTATGGGTGAATTAGTAGAAAAATAAAAGGACTTCAACTCTCCTTCACAAGTGGAACAAGTAAACAAATTATGAAATTCTTCTTAACAATAACAAGAAAGTATAGATTCATGTAACAGAATTCATGAACAAGTCCACTAACCCAAGAGAAGAAACTACTCAATGAAATCACACCCTGTATCATTTATACAACGTTCTGCAAAGGGCAAAATGATAGAGACAGCAAGCAGATCAGCAGTTGCCAGGGATATGGGTCAAAGAGGGATGCTAGCAATTCGGGAAATTTTATAGGTGATAAAAGTATTCTATATTTTGATTGCACTGAAAGTGGTTGTATGTCTAAATGTATTTGCCAAAACTCACAAAACCACCCACCAAAACCTGTGAATCTTACTGTATGTGAGGTATAAAACTGTACCTTATTGCAACATGAAAAGAATTAAATTTCCTTTTTATATGAAGCAGATATATAGGCCTCATTTTAAAATTTTTAAGTGAGGCTTAATTGTGAGAATCAAAACAAAAGGAAGCAATCAGACAAAAGGATTAATGACAATATCTTTTAAAACAGCTACTACGATGTTCAGTCATTCCTTTCTTTTTGTTTTTGACTTATTTTTTATTGAATATAATCTTCATTTACATTTCAAATGCTAAAACCTTTCCCGGATTCCCCGCTCCCCAAAAACTCCCAACACCTCCTCCCACCCCCTGCCTCCAAGTATATGCCCCTCCACTTGACCTACTCCCACCTTCCTGCCCTCGATTTCCCTTTGTTGGGGCATCTATTGAGCCTTTACCTGACCAAGGACCCACTGATGCCCAACAAGGCATTCCTCTGCCATATTTTTGGGTGGAATCATATATACCCCTTGGTTAATGGTTTAATCCCTGGGAGTCCTGGGGTGTCTGGGTGGTGACATCATTGTTCTTCCCATGGAGCTGTAAACCCCTTCAGCTCCTCAGGACCACCCTCCAACTCCCCCACTGGGGACCCCATGCTCAATCCAATGATTGGCTGCTACCATCTGCCTCTGTATGTGTAAAGCTCTGGCAGGGCCCCTCCAGAGAAAACCACGACACGCTCCCTTTGATATACACTTCTTGTCCTCCATAGTAGTATCAGGGCTTGGTGACTGTTTATAGCATGAATCCCCAGGTCGGGCAGTCTCTGGATGGCCTTTATTTCAGTCTCTGCTCCACACTTTGTCTCCTTTATTGCTCCTTTTTTGTTCCCTTTCTCAGAGGAACCAAAGCACCCACTTCAGTCCTCCTTCTTGAGCTTCCTGTGGTCTGTGAATTGTAACTTGTGATTGTAATTGTAACAGTCATACCTTTCAAAATAGGTTAACATTAAATTTCTCTGTGTATATTTTATGACATGAAACTTAAGACATCCACTAATCATTTGTTCGCCAGAACAGTTCCAAAGCATGTGTGGAAGGGCATATTGTCTACCACAACTTCATTTCAACTCACATGGCAAAAGTATGTACCTTATACCCAGGGTGGCTATGTGTTAGAACAAGCATTTGTATACACGATCAGTAATGCTTCAGAGAAAAGAGCACCACTTCAGAATGTTTGGTGGATGTAACCCCAGATATACTGCAACTGTGATCTATCAAGGGCTTGAATGGAAAACTGTATTTATGACAGTCTTCTCTAAACATGACCTATCTATTCTGTCCTCCAGTAGTTTTAAAATGTATCACTAAATTAAAATGGGTCATCCAAGGGAGCAGTCTACCTATATGACATCACTGTAGCCTCTACAAATTGATGAGACTGAATTGTTTTTAGATACCTATAGGTTATATAGGTGATAAGAAAACAACTCAACGAGGTTCAGTGTTTTTGCCAAGAGCATTGCTCACGTTGGCAAATGCTGTCTGCTTTTTCAATATAATATACAGTGTGCCTCCCTGGTCAACATTTATGACCAGAAAGCCAGACTGAAGTCATTGCCATATATTTTTCACTTGGCGCTAGAAATATTAAAGACAAGACAAGCCCAGCATCTGTCACTGTGCTTGGGGTTAAAGAGCAGGTATTTCTGACCTTGTTCATGCATGAGCCATCCTACTGTGAGCCACTTTGCCCGCCTTTCATTGCTTTCAATGCATCATATTCCCCTGATCTCATCAACTCAAGCAGTTATGCTGCTTAATAATAATACTACTTCAGAAAAACTGAGATACAGATAATTTCAAAATCTGTACGTGTCTGGGGACCAGTGATTGGTTTCATCATGAGCTAAAGAAGGCACAAGTATGTCTTGTGCTCCAGCTGTGCAAAGTTAAATGTTAAGAAGACAGAAGAGAATGCATGCGACAGATGCTTTTGCCTATCCTTTAATATCTCTCTAGAGAATTGTTACCAAATTCATCAAATTGAAAAATAAATGAGTATTTCAAGTCATCCTGTTCCCTGGATTACAGCCAAATTAGTGGTTATTTTTCTATCAAAAGTAGAATAAGGAAATCATTGATACATGAAGAGTCAGTCAAAGAAAATAAAGTGGATGGGAGAGTGGAGAACAGTAACTTTTCTATCAGTTTGAAAAGTTGTGTAATGCAGCATTAACTTACTATAAACACATGCATGAAAACCAAATAGATGAAAAAGTTCTGCCTTCCCACTGACATTTATTTTTTAATAGCTTATCTATGAATATAAATAGATGTTCTTAACTTACAGCCTGTTATACCCCTTGTTAAGGCCAGAAGTAATAAAGCAAACAAAGCAAAATATAATGGTTCTAATATTACCCCACATTCTATTAAACCTTGTCTGTAGTTGTCATGACATATCCAGTCTAGGCTCTGCTCTCTAACTTCTCTTTTAATTAGTCTGGAACTCTTTGGGGTTATATTATAATGATATCATTGTCAAGTAATTCCACTGGATTAAAAACTGGTAAAATTTCCATTCTAAGTCAGTCAAAAAATAAGTATCAGAGATCTATAAGATCTATAAGAAACTACCTTTTTGTGCATGATTTTGAAATTTTCATGAAGAGAAGCCATTGTACGTATAAATGTATGTAAGGATGGTGTGTGTGTGTGTGTGTGTGTGTGTTTATGTGTATGTGTGTGTGTGTGTGCACGCGCGCGCATATTTTGCAAGTATATGTGAGACCGTAAGGATAGGTCAAAAGAGGATGCTTAGTGTCCTGTTCTATGACTCTACCCCTTATTGCTTTGAGACAGAGTCTCTCCCTGAGTATGGAGTTCAGATCTCTGTCAGCAAGGTCCAGCAAGCCTCCTGTCTCCACCTCCCAATGCATAGTGATACAGGTGCATGGTGCCAGGCCCAGCTTTTACAAGAGTTCTGGGACTTGTATCCAGGTTTTTGTGGTTTTTTTGTAGCAAGCACTCTTTCATTCTGAGCCCTCCAACCCATGCAACATACTATCTAACATAACTCATCTTTATAAAACACACTACAAACTACATACTAACTTCCAGTTTTGCCCAATTTATTGATCCTTAGCTATAAGGAACATTTGTACTCTGACATCAGAAACAGCTCCTGTTCATTTCCTTTTGTTTTTTCCCCCCAAAATAAAGGTAAAGAATCTTTACACTTGATCTGTGAGTCTGTAGATGGACCTCTGTCCATGTTTGAAGTGATGTGAATCTTAAAATTACACTCATACAATCTCAAATCCATGTGCATTTATTTTTATTATATTTAGAAAAGCTGAAGAGTGAAGATTTCTGAGGCTTTTCTTTTCTTAAGGAAAGTAGGCAGTGGACTATGGGAGTGTGTACAAGCACAGAACACACATGTATGCAAAATGAAGAAAAATCATGCATAGAACAGACGTTAAAATAAGTTGGCTTACTTTCAAAGAGAAAGAATGACAGTTGGAATATTAACACAACTTAAAAGAGTAATTCACATATTAGAACTGAAACGGAAAGAAAAAATAACTTTAGCTTTTCTTTCATCTTTTCTGAAAGGCTAGTAGGATCTGTCCAGAAGCAGAGCTATGCTTTCACAATCCTATCAAGCCCAAATAGGATAAACCCCTCCATCTGCAACTGGAGAAATGATACTTATCAGATTAGTGAAATATATTTTATCAAAACACCTTTTTTAAAAAATATTTCCTGCAATGCATAACCATTCTTTTCCCCATAAAGGCTTCATTTTCCCCAGAATTCCCTGACGGATAGCCAAAAAAATACAATGGGCTGCCTGACTGATTATACCCTGGGAATATTTATGTAACTGGTGATGGCAGCAAACTACTTAGAAGAGGAGACAGATGATAAAGCGATGGAAGCCAGCCTGACTTAGGCCACATGTGATCCTTGGCATCTCCTAAATCACAGGGTAAGATTAGTCAGTGATAACAATTCCTCAGCTGTTGGCAGCTGTCTGGAGACTGCATTATCCTCCTGAGTGAACTGTCAAATTTAGGAACTTTATGTCTTGACCTACCAAATATATTACTCTTAAGTCCTTCAACATTTAATAAACATTATCGACTACTGTTATGGTTTTATTTTACTTTTATTGTTTTTAACTGAGATACGTGCCAGACAGGTGGTCATGGTAAATGCTTAGTTGAAAGCAACATTAAATTACAGAATTACCGTCTCAAGTCAAAGCTCACACAATGTCCATCTTCTGTCCATCTGTGTTTTGAATGATATCCAATTCAAAAGGGAAAGGGACATGTTTGCCTTCTGGAAAAAAATAGAGCAATTTCAGACTTCTTAGAAACTATCTCAAGTTTTAGCTTTAAAGAAACAAATTACCATTAGTTTTTTTCCCTCTTTGTGTTAAAACTGTTAACACAAAATTCCATGCAACATAAAATTCTTTTTGCTTTGGATTTTTGTTGTTGTTGTTGCTGTTGCTGTTGTTGTCTTTGGTTTTGGTTTGGTTGTTTTGTTTCCATTTCCAATGAACGAAGGAGATTTGCATCCATAGTCACAGAACACAAAGCATCAGGTACTGTGCAAATACTTCATCATGATACACCTTTCGACATAGTTTTGGTACTCTTTAGCATCCCAGCACTGCAGCCTTTACTTAGGACCTTCTGCGTGGCCTGCTTTTTCACTAAAGAGTGATGCACAAGTACTAACCTTAAGCCAAAAGTCAATTCTGCTCTCAGGAATCTTCCTGGAAGTCTCCCTCCACACCCAACTGTTATTTCTTCATTGCTTCTCTCCCAAGATGTAAGATAAATTGAAGAGTATTACTCACTAGCAAATCTTGCAATGTGACATTGTAAATCTACCATAGGTGAAAATGTACAGAAACCCTCCCTCTCTGTTTTCAATGTTTCTAATGTGGTCCATGGCCTAACAAAAACACTGTCCTCTAGGCGTAATGAAAATGCATGTGCTCAGAAGCATAACTGAAGTTTAAAATGTTAAAGCAGTTCAAATAAAAAACTCACCACAGCAGAGCTGACACTTTCTCCCCAAAGGCCTGAAGTATCCGACTGTTAATGTCAACCCTCCAAAAGCATGCACAGAAGATATGGGTTCAGCCAGAAGCCAGCAGCATTGCTATAAAAAGAATATCACGGTCCACAGCTGGAGCAAGAATTAGAGAGAAAAGGTCTGTTTCTGTTTTAAATTTTGTTCGGAAATGTCTGATATGACTTAGCAGATAAGGAATGAAAATAGCAAAAAGTCAATTTAAGCCCCCCAGTAATAAATGTTAAATGTTTTTATAAACCCGAGGATACTTTGCTCAATTTAAAGCAATATCTTGATATAATATTTAATTTTAATTTTTTCATTATTTTGGAAAACTTGGTATACACATACGATGAAATGCCATCATACTTGTTACCATTTTTCCTCTAACTCACCCCATCTCATTTCTTCCATCATTCCCTCTCCCTAACATGCCTTAAAAACTACTATATCTAGCTAATGTTGATCATATGTGCACCATTAAGGACCCACCCATTAAAACATGAGAAAGCTCCCAGTTGTCATTTCATCAGTAAAGAATAATCATTCCCCAGCAGCTAGCCCACTGCCAAAAGTGCTTCAGTATAGGATGGGGCCTAGAGATCATCTACACCAGGATTTGTCTTAGTCTTTTGTAGGCTTGGACAAGCCACAACTGCGGTGAGCTCATAAAGGTATTATGTTGCCACAGCCATACCATACCAGAAGACAGCACTGCACAGCTATTCTCCCCACTCTCTGACTCTTACGATGGTCCCTAGGACTTGGTAAGGCAGAGTAGTTACGACAGATACCCCATTTAGTGCTGAGCACACATTCTTAGACTAACCATTCATCTCTCTATTAATCACTTTTTACTACAAAAAGAAGTTTCCCTGACCATAGCTAAGAGCAGCCTGGGTCTTGGGTATAAACATAATTTTTAGAACAAGATTTAACGATCATTTTGAGAAGAAAAAAGCAATACCAGGTTCCGTGCAGTATACCACAACTTCACAGCCACAGACTTTTGACCATAACCAAGTATGATATCTCTCCCTGTGAAGCAACCTAAAATCCAATCAACAATTAGTTGGTCCATAACAGTTGAATGACTAAGTGAGCTATTAAGCACATTTTGTAGGACTGCAGCATGATATTTTAAACTTCATATAGAGAAAAATCTAAACAGGAAACAACACTGGCAAAATAGAAATATTCACATTGATGCAAATGGTTTTGATTAATTTTCACCATCATTAGCATTTGTATTTGCTTATCCACCATAGAATTTAAAATAAAAAAAAACTGATGGGCTAGAAACTAAGGAGGAAAAAACATAACAGATAATAATTAGAATGATTCAGAGAACTGAGTGCTGTTGAATAAGAGACTTGTTTTGGCAAGAAAACTCTACCCACCATGTGAGAAGGCAGTGAAGTAAAATGTAAAAGAGAATTTAAAAATTAGATCCATCGAATAACAAGAGCGCCCAAGAAAGAAATCAATTGATGCCAATTGATTCCTCATCTGTTAGTAAACCCAAAGTTAATGCAAAACGGTCACTGGAGCCATGACGTGGGGAAGAAATCTCAGTGTAGAAGAGATGGAACATGATAAACTGGAATCTGCAAAGGTTACATCGATGACATCACTGAAACATGTGTCTGTTTAAACACTTCTGACTGACATCACACTACTAACGTGCACGGACAACTTGTACACCCCTTCCTCATCACACACAGAACTGTACATTTTTCTGGTGGGACTCAGTCTACATGAGCCAGCAGATCAAAATGGTCTTCCTTATTTGATGTAGAAGCACAAGATAGGTAGTAAAAAGAAAAAAAAATGAATGAAAAAATAATTAATAATAAATCCATATCAAAATAAGAAATTAGTGCCATATGCTACATGATACTAATTATCGCCATTATTGAAGCACATCCACTATGGACATCAGGCTGACCAGTATTAACTCTCTTGGTGAACCCCTGACCTCAAAAGACTCCCCAGCGCCTGCCTTGAGTCAGGACAAGACAGAGATACTGTTCCACTGGATCACTGGAAGTGCCCTGTCTCTGAGAAAGTTCAATTCCTAATTCACCAGGAGCAATATGGTAACTTGTTGCAGGCAGAAGGCTTTGAATGGTTCATTATAACATATAAGAGGCTAGCTCACAGAAATCTTTCTCCTTTAAAAGGAACATTGACTTAACTTGTCTAAATCATCAATATTAGCAGTCGACCCTGGCACCTGTGGAAATGAATACAAATGATAATATAAGTGGAAGCAGAAATAATACTACCCCAGCAAGGCAGAAAAACTGAATAACAGCAAAATAATAACTTCTATTTTATGCTGTTGTCTATTTTAATCCACATTTCCATTGTTTTTTCTGTATTTCTAATTTTTGAATATTGACAATTTTATTTCACTTGTTAAGCTACTGTAGTGTAACTTCCGGCACGAAGTGAGTTTTATGGCCATCCCTTTCTTTTCTACACCTACAAAACATTTCTATTCTAGGCTTCTACATATACTGCCTCTCACATCCCCAGGTATACAGTTTCCTCTTCGTACATCTTTTGACCCTTCTTTTCAGCTTCCCCCAGTCCTTCAATTTGCAAATATTAATGACTTAGCTTATAGAAACATGTTAAAAGTATATTTTTCAATTTGATACCCTAACACTATTATCTCTGAGAATTCTCAAGATATAAGCTATTTTCTTCCCAGGTATCTCTGACCAAGTGAGTCATTGGGGGAACATGAAACTGCCTTCCCTACATAGGAGAAGAAAACATAAGCCCTAGTAAAGACAAACCTCCAAGTGGACTCACATAAAACAAAACAAAACAAAACAGTAGGTGGGAAACTAGAAGACATCTCCATCTCCACAGATGCACAGAACCCATGGTGTAATGTGAAGAATATGATACAACTTACCACGCTATCTTCACAATCTCCCAACTAAAAGGGCTGAAATGTTTGAGAAAGAATTCAAATCCCTTTCCATTTGGACCAGTGATCATATTGAAGACTCAAGAGCAGATGAACGAGATAAGATATGAATTCAAGACCTAGACAAGTTACCACACTGAATATAATGATCAGTGACTTAGAGAAGAAACTAAAAACTTCAGTAAGGAAATTGATACACTAAAAAAAATAACCAAACAGATATTTTGAAAATAAAATTCATTTCATTCTGCTTTCCCCCGTTCTGTTCTTATTCAATATAGGGCTCAGAATCATTCCAAAAGTAAGATAAAAAAATGTATAAAGGGGGTACAGAAAGAAAAAGAAAAGTTCAGATCACCCCATTTGAAGACATGATTCTATACATAAAAGACTTCATGAATTACAACAGAAATATGATAAACATTTTCAGTTACACATAAAGATCAGTAACTTTTGTACATATCAATAACAAACTTGCTGAGAAAGAAACTAGAAAAATACATAATTCTAATAGCTTCAAAAATTACCCAGGGATAAGCAAGGAAATAAAAATATCTCTACAAAGAAAAGCTTAAACAGTGGAATAAGAAATGAAAAAGAATAATAGATACTGAAACACACTTCCATGTTCCTGACTATGGGATCACAATGGCACTTAGATGGTCCGTAAAAGACTGATCTCCAAAAATTTTGCTAAAACAGTAATTGTTTCTGCTTTTAAAATATATTGTATATTCCTTTGAAGAATGCTAAGATTTTCAGAATAAATGCTAACTATGTTAAGGGTTCTTCTTCAAGGGAATCTGGTCTCACATCCATGCAAAGGACTCTGGGTCTAGAAACTGATTCATTTTGTCAATTGAGAGAATATAAAGTTATTATGATGACTCAAATAAGATTTTGGTCCTAAAACCTAGAGCTGCTACTTAGAATGAAGTGTGACCACAAAAAACTGAATAAATATTTCAATGTTAAACATAATATTATGATCAAGGATCTCTTTTTCACAGCTCATAATTTGATGACTGCTTTGCTCCACTGTCCAGTAAGAGAAATACATTCATCTTATGCTAGCAATTAACCGCCACCATTTGGTCCCTCCATCCATGAGATCATGGCATCTCTTCAGACTGTCCGATTTGATGGGATCTTCCCAACTGACAACCTTGACCTATCTGGAAGAACCCCACAGACTTCTCCAAGATACCGGGCTCATTTATAACATTTCTTACAGCTTCGGGTAAGGGAATGTTCTCATTTCTTACAACTTCGGGGAAGAGAATAATATATGTTCCCTGATGGAAGATAAAATTCTGTATTGCACAGACAAATTTTACACCACAAATCTATTCTTACATTCAATCTCCCTTAGCCATCAGATACTACATTCTATTGAACATCTGAGATATCTGCTTCAGTCACTGTACCCCATCTGAGGACTTAAGATTTCATAATCAGACAAAATAAATTCATAGGCATTAAAGCATTGGATCAAGATGCTGTCTAGTCCATTTACATCAAACACATCCAAAATTGTATTTTTCCCCACACTGTTTAAATAATTTTAAGGGTCCATTTCCATACATGTACTCCATGATTCTGTCAATATAAACTGAAAAAACACTATTTCCTTGTTATGTCCATCATCATTTTATGTGTCTGTGATGCTTGCTATCTTTCCTGTATGGTTAGCTCACAGGTGTTAATCTAGTTGTATATCTGTAAAGTAGTACATGTGATGGATGCCAAGCACCCTTGCAGTTCCTTGTAAGACTTTTCCTTTGTCATGAACTTCATAGTCTTCAGATACAAGGAGACTATGCACAGAGATAAGAAAGGAAGAACAGATTCTGACAGATAGTCAGCAAAGCTTTAAAACTGCAGTTCTCAAGGTCCATGGTGCCTTATCACTTGGTTTTGTGTCTACTATGTCCGCATCTGCGCACTAGCTTCAACATGTGAAACTTTGCAAGATTGTACATTTAGTTTGCTTTAAAATAAAAAATGACTTTAGGATGATGCCTTTTAATAGTTTTCAAAAATCTACCGAGCCTGTGAGTTCAGTAGATAAAGTTTATTTGGGTCATCCAAAGAAACTCTCTAGACCATTCTTTGTACCCTGAGACATCCAAGTCATAATGTTCTTATCTTTAGTCTTGTACACTTTGAAGTACCTCTAGAAAATGATTATAACTGGTGTTAGAATAATGGTAGCAGGTAGCAAGTTTGTGTTTTTTCAGTAGTAGCAAGAATTTGGCCACCCAAGTATTTGTTTTTCTCATGAACACTTGATTATCGTGGTTTACAAATGATTATTTGACTGACTATATTATGAAATATGACAGGCTATGGATTGTCAATGTACCTTTTAGCATTAGAAACTATATTCATAGGATCATTTAAAAAACAAAAGAACCCGAAAGATGGTCCAAACACAGTGATTCTATGCTGCAAGTTTTATTCTTATAGATACAAAAACAAAACAAAACAAATTAGCAAAAACCCTGCTTTTGTTTACATTGTGTGAAATGAAAACAATAAGTCCTGCTTCTCTTTGTAACTCATTTGGGACTCTCTGTTTGACTGGAAAAGTAATGGTTAATTAATTAAAAGGTTAAACTTTAAACTTCAAAATTATAGACACAAAACACATTCCTAGGGCCTATCAAATCCTATTCAATGAAGCAAAAAATGTAAACAGTACTCAAAAACCTTTATTGTTAACTATTTTTATGCTTTGACACTAGAAAAATCAAGAAATTAACCATATTTTTTAATATATTAAATGCCATTGTGACTATGACTTGATGTCTAGAGTAAATAGTAGAAAGAAAATGAAAATGGCTGCACTAGGTTTATTAAGGAACACAGTTTTCACATGTGTAATGCATTCAGTTCATCAGAACATATGGTCTAGATGGCAATTAATCCAAGACCTGTGGCATGATACGTGACCACCTGCATGTGGCAAACATCTTTGTTTGCAATGTTCTTTTATGGTGAGATGCGTTTGCATCAGAGGACTGCTATGATGCTGGAAAAGAGGGTGATTGGTATCTCTGTAACCCTGTAGTGTAGTGAGTAGAGGTCCTAATCACCTCTACTCCAAAACAACATTTAAGTTCTTTAAATTAAAAAATAGATGAATCTGTTCATCTAAAGATTCCTTCCTTAGCATCAAAGACATTAGTAGCATGCAACTTGCCCCTACATGTATCCTACTCTATTTTGAATGCCAAGCAAATGTTAACAGATCTCTCTCTCTCTCTCTCTCTCTCTCTCTCTCTGTTATTTTATTTACTTATTTACTTACATTTCAAATGTTGTTGCCTTTCCAGTTTCCCCACTGCAAACACCCCATACCATCTCTTTTCCCCCTGCCTCTATGAGGGTGCTCCACCTCAAACCCACCCATTCTTGCCTCCCCACCTTAGAATCCCACTAAGCTGAGGCATTGAGCCTCCACAAGACCAAGGGCCTCTCCTCCTGTTAGTGCCAGAAAAAACAATCCTCTGCTACATATGCAGCTTGGGTCCCTCCATGTGGACTCTTTAGTTAGTGGTTTAGTCCTTGGGGGTTCTGGGGTGTTCCAGTTAGTTGACATTCTTGTTCTTCCTATGGGGAAGAACAATGCCCTTCAGCTCTTCAGTCCTTTTGCTAACTCTTCCATTGGAGTCTCCATGCTCAGTCTGATGCTTGACTGTGAGTATCCACATCTGTATTGGTCAGGTGCTAACAGAACCCCTCAAGGGACAGCTATACCTGTACCTGGCTTCAGTCAACAAGAGCTTTATGGCATCAGCAATAGTGTCTGTGTTTGGCATCTGCAGATGGGATGGATCCCTACGTGGGGCAGTCTCTGGATGGTCTTTTCTTCAGTCTCTGCTCTACTCTTTGTCCCTGTATTTCCTGTAGACAGGAACAATTCAGGGTTAAAGTTTTTGACATGAGTGGGTGGCTCCATCCCTCAACCAGGGGCTGTGCCTATCTTTACAAGTTCTATCTCTCCTTTGTTGGGCACTTCAGCTAATGTCATCCCTGTTGAGTTCTGGGAAACTCTTGCTTCTCTGGCCTCTGGGACTTTCTAGTGGCTACCCCTAATTCCTCACTCCCACTGCTACACACCTTATCCTGCCCCCCCTTTCCCTCTTCCTTCTCTGTTCCTCTCAGGTCCTTTCCTCCTCTACCTCCCATGGTTATTTTGCTCCCCCTTCTAAGTAGGACTGAAGCATACACATTTTGATCTTCCTTTTTCTTAAGCTTCATATGCTCCGTGATAGAATTATGGATATTCATTCTGAACTTTTGGGCTAATATCCACTGATCAATGAGTACTATTTTGTGACTGGGTTACCTCAGTCAGGATGATATTTTCTAGTTCCATCCATTTGCCTGTGAATTTCATGAAGTCATTGTATTTAATGACTAAGTAGTACTCCATTGTGTAAATGTACAACATTCTATCCATTCCTCCATTGAGGGACATCTGGGTTCTTTCCAGATTCTGGCTATTATAAATAGGGCTGCTATAAACTTAATGGAGCATGTGTCCTTATTACATGTTAGAGCATCTCCTAGATATATGCTCCAACTAGGAGTGTTATAGTTGGGTCCTCAAGTAGAAATATTTCCAATTTTCTGAGGAACCACCAGACTGATTTCCAGAATGCTTGTACCAACTTGCAATGCCACAAGCAATGGAGAAGTGTTCCTCTTTCTCCACATCCTTGCCAGCATCTGTTGTCACTTGAGTTTTTGATCTTAGCCATTCTGGTGTGAGATAGAATCTCAGGGTCATTTCAATTTTTATTTCTCTGATGACTTAGGATGTTGAACATTTTTTAGATGTTTCTCAACCATTTGGCATTCCTCAGTTGAGAATTCTTTGTTTAGTTCTGTACCCCATTTTTAATAGGGTTATTTGGTTTTCTGGAGTATAACTGCTTGAGTTCTTTGTATATATTGGATATTAGCCCTCTATCAGATGTAGGGCTAGTAAAGATCTTTTCCCAATCTGTAGGTTGCTGTTTTGTCCTATTGACAGGGTCTTTTGTTAGCAGACACTTCTCAGGTGTACTCTCTCTAGATATAAATAAATGAAACTGGAAATATCCTCACTATGACTTGGTTCTTCAACAATTGCTATCTTTATGTGCATTGTATTTTCCAACAAATAAATTTCACAATTTGTTGATCATGTTTAGTCTGTCAAGTCCTTTCTACAAGGTAGATAAGAGCAAACCTTGCCTAGTCTACACATACACACTCTTAATAATAATAATAATAATAATAATAATAATAACAATAACAACAATAATAATAATAATAAACCCACCCTATTAGCGGATTCTAAAAGGTATTTCAATTTCAGATTTAGTCTTTGGTCCACCAGTCTTTACAAATATTATCTGTCATTGCACTTCCTCCCTCAAACTACAGACTCACATTTGAAGACTTCAGAGTTAATAAAGTGTAAGATCACATTACAAAGGCAGCTGAAAAATTCTAAAATCACTGATTTTTCCCCTTTTAGTGAGTATATAAATGCCTCTTTCTTCCTTCTTACCAAATTATAGTTTCCGTGAGAAGGGTCCCCATTGGCTCACACACTGAATGTTTGGCTCCCAGTTGAATCAGGAGGTGTAGCCTTATTCAAAGAGGTGTCTCATTGAAGGTTGGCTTTGATATTTAAGATTTCAAAATCCCAGGGAAGGCCCAGTGGAGACCTTTCTGTTTGCAGCTCATGGATCAGATGTGAACTCTCAGCTCATGTTCTAGCCTTATGCCAGCCTTCTGTCCTGCTCTCTGCTCTGATGGTCATGGACTACCACTCTGAAGCTGCAAGAAATCTCCCAATTAAATTCTTTCTTTAATAAATGACTTTGGTCATATTGTCTTTTTGAGGCAACAGAACAGGGACTAAGATGCCAAGTGAAAGCTCTACCTTACTTGCACAATCTCTGCAGTCCCATTATGGCCAATCCTAACAAGGAAAAATAGACCTTCCTTGTTAGGAATGGGCATAATGGGATTGCATATAGTAATTTTACAAGTTCATCATTTTGGTGATGACCAACAATGGTCTCTGTTTTAAGAAGCTGATAGAAACATATAGAGCTCTTGGGATGTTGGAAAACAAAGACTTAAATGTCCTATAACCTGAACCATCCTGCAACTAGTGTATAAGAGACATGGGTCAGAATGTATCAGCAGTCTTCAATACTTCCAGCATCTCTGACTCTGGAGTTTGTGTTTTCAGTAGCACCATCAGAGTTCACCTGACATTTTATACCTGCCCTATGGCCAGAGCTCATGTTTATTGAATAAACGTAGGACTTTAACAAACAATGACCGCTCTTAAAGAGCTTTGAATGTGTATTTATGAGCCACTAACAGACATTAGTTGTGATCATAAGCATTAAGCACATTCAGCCCAAAAAGTTGTTACATGAAGCAACTCAGATAAGAAATTGTAATTTGCAGCAAAACAGAGATAGCCTATCTGTGCTTCAAGCTTCAAACAAAGAAAGTCCTTGGAGGAGAGGCTATGTCTTTGTACACAGAACATGCAGAACTGCCAGCTATCTAAAAGCCTCCAGGATTTTAAAGAAAGGAATCAGAGATGGGGAACAGATTGTCTTTAACCTCTCTTGCATATATATCTTTTCATATTCTCCTTGCAATTCACTCATCCTGGGTCTTAGAAATTGCTTTAGACATCATTATTGAGTCGCACTCATTTCCGATGATTGCTTTTACGCCCATGCCATGGCATCCGCCCCTACTCTCATTTATTCTCCACTCTCCAGCTGCCTCAGAAGACTTTTCTGATGAAAGCAACACCTTCCGCCTCGGTCTTTTTATTTTTCCCCAAAGACATACATCTTGAAATAAAAGCTGTTGAACTTTTTTTTGTCTAAACTTTTAGACTAAATTATTTTCTGAAGCACCAAGCAGATCAGAGACAGGAAGGGAAAGGAAGAGAGATTTACATCAGTACAACAGAGAAAGTATGGATCAGCAAAACCAGGGTTATTTCCAGCTGTAGCTGTAAGTGGTGTTGATAAGAGCTAAGTCACAGCTCATTGGGCTCAAATCTTCTCTGCTCAAAACTAACCCATTGTATCCTGCAACCTCCCTCAGAGATAGTGAGTTTCTTGTGGCTTATCATTGGTTAAAAAATACTTGTATGAGTCCCCTGTCATTATTGAATAATTCTTCTTAATAATTATTAATAATGAAAAACAAATTGGGGTGCATTTTGTCTCTTATGTCCACACTGATATTTACCTGAATTCCTTAGAGTTTCAATACGTATTTGATAAAGTATTAAAACATCCACAATTCTGAATTCTTTTCTTCTTCCTGCCCATTCAACAGCATAGAGGAATTTCTGATTATAGAAATAGTATAAGAAGAAGCTCCAAAAACTCAGAATTATATTTAAATTCTGTTCTGGTGACATTCCATTCTGCTAAGTTATAAACAAGAAGATAAACCAGACAATTCTTTTTGCTTTATTTTTCTCTTGTCATGCTTTCATCTGTAAAACTAAAATATTATCCAAGGCATGATAGTAAACTATATTTTCTAGCATTCATCCAGTTAACCTGATCTTTATTAGATATGATTTATTTATTAGAAAAATAGAATAAAAGGAGATATAAAAAGAATCAAGTATACATCAATTAGCCAGACATCTAGTTTTCTCATTTAAAGAAAAAAGTTCAATGCTGCTTACTGTACTCTTGTTTTTGTAACATAACAACAAATAAATACACACAAACCCTGACTTTATGCATTTTACCATGTAAAGAAGAGAAATAAATATCACATAGACAGTACATCTATCTTCATTATATTTCTGTGATAGACGTGGAGATGGTAAGAATGCTCAGCAAAATATACATGATCAATGGTGTATATGAGGAAGATAAATAATAAACAAAACCATCTACAAAGTCAGCTTCTTATAGATAACAATGTTCAATAAGAGAGAAGAAAATGTTCTCAATAAGCAACAGGTATGGGGTAATAGTTTGAACCAAGAGCAGTCTAAAAACAGAAGGAGGTTTGTGAAAAGGTCTGAGCTATTTTCCAGTTTTAAAACACTGTAAAATAAGTATTAATGCATAGAGAGATATTTGAGAGAACATAAACTGAAAACAATCATAGCTGGTATAAAATACTTTTAAGAAAATATGATTCCTTCAAAAGTACCAAAAATCATATATAGCAGGATTTTGTGCTTCATTCCTCAGTGAACAACTTCATAGAATATCTTGCATGGACCATCATTTTCATTTTATACAGATATATGGCCAAGAGCAAGTTAAATTACAGCACAAACTGAATTAAACCACTTCCTTAGTTATAGAATGTCTTAAATACAATGATAAATTATAAATATGCATACATTTAAAAGGAGGAGTGATTTAACTAAAATTACGTATGGAACTTCTCTTCAGATGACTTCACTGACTGGGATGTCAGTAGAATGCACTTAGATAATTAAGCAATAAATCATGTTTATTCAAAAAGTAGTCATTGAGGATCTACCACACTACAATTACTTTTCTTATTTCCAAAGACATGTCGACATAGTGTAGAGTACTGTCTTAGGGACAGAGAATAAATGATAGTGAAGACACTAATGTGTATGTAAATACACACATACATCAATATGCAGAAGGGATATCTAACATTCTATTACATTGTCAAATTAAGGTACATGTCACATATAGTTTACATTCCAACCAACAGCCTTGAGAGACAAGACAGGTAACTGTTTAATCTCAGCAGCCAGCACACCAGAGGCAAGGGAAAGTCTGAACCTTGAGGGTAAAGGCTGGAACACAGATCCAGCTCTAGAAATCTGACAGAGGGGCATCTATGTTACTAAGTGCAAGCTCTGTGGCTTTTTTCTTTAACCATTTAGAGAAAGGATTCCTAAATTAGATAAGGCACTCTGCTTTACTCCATCTGTCAGTTAGGATGTTAATCTCTTCCAAAACACCCTTATGGACCCATGCAGAATATTTACCCAAATGTTTGGGCACACTATGGCTTATCCAAGTTGACACAAATTTACCTTTGCATGAGCATCCTCTTGTCCACTTGATATCTGTCTTAGTGAGGGCTTTATTCCTGTGAATAGATATCATAACCATGGCGATCTTTAAAAAGGAAATCATTTAAATGAGGCTATCTACCAGTTTCAGAAGTTCAATCCATTATCATTTCAGGAACCATGTCAGGATGCAGGCAGACATGGTGCTGGAGGATCTGACAGTTCTACATATTAATCCAAAGGGGGCCAGGAGACTGTTTTCTACAGGCAGCAGGAAGAGGCTCTTTCTTTTGCAGTGGATGGATCTTGAGCACTATGAGACCTCAGAGCTTGCCTATAAAGTGTCACACTTCCTCCAACAAGGCCACACCTACTCCAACGACTCCACACCTCCTAATAGTGCCACTTCCCATGAGCCAAGCATATTCAAACCACCACAAAAAGGTGGTTGTTTATGGGTATGTCTTAGTTAGGGTTTTACTGCTGTGAACAGACACCATGACCAATGTAAGTTTTATAAAAGATTATCCATTATCATCAAGGCAGAAACAGGGCAGCATCCAGGCAGATATGGTGCAGGAGGAGCTGAGAGTTTTACATCTTCATCTGAAGGGTGATAGTAGAAGACTGACTTCCAGGCAATTAGGGTGAGGCTCTTAAGCCCACACCCACAGTGACACACCTACTCCAACAAGGCTACACCTCCTAATAGGGTTACTTCCTGAACCAATCATATACAAACCATCACGGGGTATAAGCCTTTTCTTATACTATACATAACATCCAAACGAAGAAAATGACAAACTTATAACAAACATATCAAGCATCTTTTAAAAAGACTGTATAAAAATCCTTAAATGGGATTAATTTTTGTACTACTTACAGAGCTGACATACTATGGTGAAAAAGTGGTGTGAGGTGAAATCTCAGGGTTGTTTTGATTTTCATTTCCCTAATGACTAATGATGTTGAACATTTCTTAAGGTGCTTCTCAGCCATCCGGATTTCTTCAGGTGAAAATTCTTTGTTCAGCCCTTTACCCCATTTTTTAATAGGGTTAATAAGATTTCACCTTACACCCATCAGAATGATTAAGATTAAAAACTCATGAGACAGAAGGTTTTGGTGAGAATATGGAGAAAGAGGAACACTCCTCTACTGTTGGTGGGAAGGCAAGTTGGTACAACCACACTGAAAATCATTCTGGCTGTTCCTCAGAAAACTGGGCATAACACTTCCTAAGGACCCTGCAATACCACTTCTGGGCATATACCCAGAGGATTCCCCAGCATGCAATAAGGACACATGCTCCACTATGTTCATAGCAGCCTTATTTATAATAGCCAGAAGCTGGAAAGAACCCAGATGTCCCTCAATGGATCTGGAAAATATCATCCTAAGTGAGGTAACCCAATTACAAAAGAACACACATGGAATGCAGTCACTGATAAGTGGATATTAGCTCAGAAACTCTGAATACCCAAGACACAATTCACATATCAAATGACTCCCAAGAAGGAGGAAAGAGAGGTCCCTGGTCCTGCAAATGCTTGTTCTAGCATTGTAGGGGAATACCAGGACAGAGAAGTAGGAGGGGATTGATAGAAGAATGGGCAGAGGGAAGAGAGCTTAGGGAACTTATGGGGAGGGGAGAACCAGGAAAGGGAGAATCATTTTTAATGTAAACAAAGAATATTTAAATTAAAAAATTATAGAAAAAAAAAGAAAAGAAAAATCAATTCTCAAATTTATCTGGAGTAACAAAAAATCCAGGAGAAGTAAAACTATTCTCAACAGTAAAAGAACTTCTGGGGGAATCAGTATCCCAGACCTCAGGCAATACTACAGAGCAATAGTGTTAAAAACTGCATGGTATTGGTACAGTGACAGGCAAGTGGACCAATGGAATACGATTGAAGACCCAGAAATGAACCCACACATCTATGATCACTTGATCTTCGACAAAGGAGTGGAAAACATCCAGTCGAACAAATGGTGCTGGTTCAACTGGAGGTCAGCATGGAGAAGAATGTGAATTTATCCATTCTTATCTCCTTGTACTAAGCTCAACTCCAAGTGGATCAAGGACCTCCACATAAAACCTGACACACTGAAACTAATAGAAAAGAAACTGGGAAAGACCCTTGAGGACCTGGGCACAGGAGAAAAGTTCCTGAACAGAACGCCAATAGCTTATGCTCTAAGATCAAGAATTGACAAATGGGACCTCATAAAATTACAAAGCTTCTGTAAGGCAAGGGACATTGTCGAAAGGACAAATCAGCAACCAACAAACTGAAAAAAAGATTTTCATCAATCCTTCATCCAACAGAGGGCTAATATCCAATATATACAAAGAACTCATGCAAAATATTTAAATCAAGTAGGATATAATCAGGACAAAGCCAGTCCTGGTTTATTAGAAATAATGTTGTGTTTGTCCACTTTGTTACTTTAACAAAATTATAGAAGTCATGTGTAATGGCTATTTCTGGTTCTCTACTTGCCTATATCTGGAATGAAATACAATCCAGAAATGGGAGCACACCTATATCCAGATCTAGGGACTAGAAGATACTGGCTTCTAACATAGGATTTCACATGGAGAACTTGAGGCATAGAGACCATGAAAAGCTTAGTTCCAGGCAAGGTAGTGCATACATTTAATCCCAGGAGACTGAGAAAAGCAGATCTCTGAGTTCAAGGTAATATTGGGAAAGAGAAATTTCCATATCCAAGTATGATGATACACACTTTTATTTTTTCTCTTTTATTAGATATTTTCTTTATTTACATTACAAATGTTACCCTTTTCCATGTTTCCCCTCCAAAAACCCACATCCCATCCTTCTTCCCTCTGGGCACTAACTCACACACTCTGCTTCTCTGACCTGGAATTCCCCTACACTGGGCCAATGAGCATTCACAGGTCCAAGGGACTCTCATCTCATTGATGTCGATCAGGCTATTCACTGCTACCCATGGTGCTGGGATAATGGGTCCCTCAATGTGTACTCTTTGATTGGTGGTTAAGTCCCTGGGAGCTCTGGGGTTACTGGGTAGTTCATACTGTTGTTCCTCCTATGGTGCTGCAAACCCCTTCAGCTCCTTGGGTCCTTGCTCTAGCTCCTCCATTGGGGACCCTGTGCTCAGTATAATGTGTGGCTGAGAGCATCCCCCTCTGTGTTAGTCAGGCACTGGTAGGGCCTCTCAGGAAACAGCTGTATTAGGCTCCTGTCATCTAGCCCTTGTGGGCATCCACAATACTGTCTGGGTTTGGTAACTATATATAGGATGGATTCCTAGGTGAGGCAGTTAATGGATTGTCTTTCATTCAGTCTCTACTCTACACTTAGTCTATGTATTTTCTCCTATGGGTATTTTGTACCCCTTCTAAGAAGGACCAAATTATCCACACTTTGGTCTTCCTTCTTCTTGAGCTTCATGTGGTCTGTAAATTATATCTAGGGTATTCTTCTGGGCTAATATCCACTTATCAGTGAGTGCATACTATGTGTGTTCTTTGTGATTAGTTTACCTCACTCAGGATGATATTTTTCTAGTTCCATTCATTTACCCAAGAATTTCATAAATTCGTTGTTTTTTAAATAGCTTAGCAGTACTCCTTGTGTAAATGTGCCACATTTTCTGTATCCATTCCTCTGTTGGGAGACATCTGGTTCTTTCCAGCTTCTGGCTATAATAAATAAGGCTACTATGAACATCTTGGAGTATGTGTCCTCATTACATGTGAAGGAACTTTTGGGTAGATGCCCAGGAGTGATACAGCTGGTTTCTCCAATAGTACTATGTCCAATTTTCTGAGGAACAACCAAACTTATTTCAAGAGTGGTTGTAACAGCTTGCAATCCCACTAGCAATGGAGGAGTCTTCCTCTTTTTCTAAATCCTGGCCAGAATTTGCTGTCTTCTGAGTTTTTGAACTTAGCCATTCTGACTGGTATGAGGTGGAATCCCAAGGTTGTTTTGATTTGCATTTCCCTGATGACTAATGATGTGGAACATTTCTTTAGGTGTTCCTCAGCCATCTGGTGTTCCTCAGTTGAGAATTCTTTGTTTAGCTCTGTACACCATTTTAATAGGGTTATTTGGGTCCCTGGAGTCTAACTTCTTGAGTTCTTTATATATAGAGAATATTAGTACTCTCTCAGATGTAGGATCTTTCCCCAATCTGTTGGTTGCTGGTTTGGCCTATTGGCAGTGTCCTCTGCCTTACAGAAGCTTTGAAATTTTATGAAGTCCCATTTGTCAATTCTTTTTTTTAAGCATAAACTACTGGTGTTCTGTTTAGGAAATTTTAACCTGTGCCCATGTGCTCAAGGGTCTTCCCCACCTACTTTTCTTCTAGTTTAAATGTATCTGGTTTTATGTATCCTATAGGATACATGAGATTATTTAAAATTCTTGTACCTGTTGAAGCCTGTTTCGTTATTTATATGATCAAGTTTGGAGAAGGTACCATGAGGTGCTGAAAAGAAGTTATATTCTTTTGTTTTTGAATAAAATGGTCTATAGATATCTGTTAAATCCATTTGGTTCATAACATCTGTTAGATTCAATGTTTCTCTGTTTACTTTCTATTTCCATGATCTGTCCATTGATGACAGTGGGGTCATCAATGGACAGATCATGGAAATTGAAGTCTCACACTATTATTGTGTGAGGTTTAATATGTGCTTTGAGCTTTTGTAAAGTTTCTTTTAAGAATGTAGGTGCCCTAATTATCTTTTATGAATGTGTGGGACCCTGCTATACCACTCCTGGGCACATATTCAGAGGATTCTCCAGCATGTAATAAAAATACATTCTCCACTATGTTCATAGCAGCCTTATTTATAATAGCCAGAATCTGGAAACAAACCAAATGTTCCTCAACAAAGGAATGGATACAGAAAATGTGGTACATTTACACAATGTAATACTACTCATCTATTAACAATAATGAATTCATGAAATTCTTAGGCAAATGGATGGAAGTAGTAAATACTCAGTGAGGTAACCCAATCACAAAAGAACAAACATAGTATGCACTCACTAAATAGTGGATATTAGCCCAGAAGCTTGGAATACCCAAGATACAATTCACAGACCAAATGAAGCTCAAGAAGAAGGAACAACAACGTATGGATACTCCGGTCCTTCTTAGAAGGGGGAACAAAATACCTACAGGAGGAGATACAGAGACAAAGTATCGAGCAGAGACTGAGAGAAAGACCATCCAGAGACTGCTCCTCCTAAGGATCCATCCCATATACAGTTACAAAACCCAGACACTATTGTGGATGCAAACAAATTCTTGCTGACAGGAGTATGATATAGCTGTCACCTGGGAGACGCTGCCAGTGCATGACAAATACAGAGGGAGACACTCTCAGCCAACCATTGAACTAAATACAGGGTTTCCAATGGAGGAGCCTCCAACCAAAGAGTACACATGGAGTTACTCATGACCCCAGATGCATAGGGAGCAGGGGATGGCCTTGTTGGACATCAAAGGGAGGAAAGGCCCTTGGTCCTAAGAAGTCTAGATGTCCCAGTATAGGGGAATCCCAGGACAGGGGAGTAGGAGTGGGTGGATTAGTAAGCAGGGGGACAGGGGATGGGTTAGGGGATTTTGGGTGGAAGGGAACCAGGAAAAGGGGATAACATTTGAAAATTAAATGAAGAATGTATAAGAAAAAGAGAAAGAAAAAAATGAATGTGGGTGCCCTTGCATTTAGAGCATAGATGCTCACTATTGAGAGTTCTTCTTGGTAGATTTTTCCTTTGACAAGCATGAAGTGTCCTTTCTTACCATTTTTGAAAATTTTAGGTTGGAAGATGATTTGATTCAATATTAGAATAGCTACTCCAGCTGTCGGAGTTCTCTAGTGGAGTTTTTTGGGTCACTTAGGTAGACTATCATGTCATCTGCAAATAATGATAGTTTGACTTCTTCCTTTCCAATTTGTATCCCTATGACCTCCTTATGTTGTCTAATTGCCGGAGCTAGTACCTCAAGTACAATATTGAAAAGATAAGGAGAAAAGGGGCAGCCCTGTCTAGTCCCTGATTTTAGAGGGATTGCTTCAAGTTTCTCTCCATTTAGTTTGATGCTGGCTACCGGTTTGCTGTATATTGCTTTAACGATGTTTAGGTATGGGCCTTGAATTCCTGTTCTTTCCAAGACTTTAAGCATGAAAGGATGCTGAATTTTGTCAAATGCTTTTTCAGCATCCAGACCAACTTCAGCAAAGTGGCAGGTTATAAAATCAACTCAAGCAAATCAGTGGCCTTCCTATACTCAAAGGATAAGCAGGCTGAGAAAGAAATTAGGGAAATAACCCCCTTCACAATAGCCACAAACAGTACAAAGTATCTTGGGGTGACTCTTACCAAACATGTGAAAGATCTGTATGACAAGAACTTCAAGACTCTGAAGAAGGAAATGGAAGAAGACCTCAAAAAATGGGAAAACCTCCCATGCTCATGGATCGGCAGGATCAATATAGTTAAAATGGCCATTTTGCGAAAAGCAATATACAGATTCAATGCAATACCCATCAAAATCCCAACTCAATTCTTCACAGAGTTAGAAAAAGCAATTATCAAATTCATCTGGAATAACAAAAAACCCAGGATAGGTAAAACTATTCCCAGCAACAAAAGAAAATCTGGGGGAATCAGTATCCCTGACCTCAAGCCATACTACAGAGCAATAGTGTTAAAAACTGCATGGTATTGGTACAGTGACAGGCAGGCAGATCAATGGAACAGGATTGAAGATCCAGAAATGAACCCACACACCTATGGCCACTTGATCCTCGACAAAGGGGCTGAAAACATCGAATGGAAAAAAGATAGCCTTTTCAACAAATGGTGCTGGTTCAACTGGAGGTCAGCATGCAGAAGAATGCGAATTGATCCATCCTTGTCTCCTTGTACTAAGCTCAAATCCAAATGGATCAAGGACCTCCACATAAAGTCAGATACTCTGAAGCTAATAGAAAAGAAACTGGGGAAGACCCTTGAGGACATCAGTACAGGGAGAAAGTTTCTGAACAGAACACCAATAGCATATGCTCTAAGATCAAAAATTGACAAATGGGACCTCATAAAATTACAAAGTTTCTGTAAAGCAAAGGACACCATCAAAAGGACAGATCGGCATCCAACAAATTGGGAAAAGATCTTCACCAATCCTACATCAGATAGAGGGCTAATATCCAATATTTATAAAGAACTCAAGAAGTTAGACTCCAGAAAACCAAACAACCCTATTAAAAATGGGGTACAGAGTTAAACAAAGAATTTCTCACCTGAAGAACTTCAGATGGCGGAGAAGCATCTTAAAAAATGCTCAACTTCATTAGTCATTAGGGAAATGCAAATCAAAACAACCCTGAGATTTCACCTTACACCAGTCAGAATGGCTAAGATCAAAAATTCAGGAGACAGCAGGTGTTGGCGAGGATGTGGAGAAAGAGGAACACTCCTCCACTGCTGGTGGGGTTGCAAATCGGTACAACCACTCTGGAAATCAGTCTGGCGGTTCCACCGAAAACTGGGCACCTCACTTCCAGAAGATCCTGCTATACCACTCCTGGGCATATACCCAAAAGATTCCCCAGCATGTAATAAGGATACATGTTCCACTATGTTCATAGCAGCCCTATTTATAATTGCCAGAAGTTGGAAAGAACCCAGATATCCCTCAACAGAAAAGTGGATGCAAAAAATGTGGTATATCTACACAATGGAGTACTATTCAGCCATTAGAAACAATGAATTCATGAAATTCTTAGGCAAATGGATGGATCTGGAGAACATCATACTAAGTGAGGTAACCCAGACTCAAAAGATGAATCATGGTATGCACTCACTAATAAGTGGATATTAACCTAGAAAACTGGAATACCCAAAACATAATCCACACATCAAATGAGGTACAAGAAGAACGGAGGAGTGGCCCCTTGTTCTGGAAAGACTCAGTGAAGCAGTATTGAACAAAATCAGAACAGGGAAGTGGGAAGGGTTGGGTGGGAAAACAGGGGGAGGGAAGGGGACTGATGGGACTTTCGGGGAGTGGGGGTCCAGAAAAGGGGAAATCATTTGAAATGTAAATAAATATATCAATAAATTTAAAAAAAAAAAAGAATAGCTACTCCAGCTTGATTCTTGCGACCCTTTGCTTGAAAAATTGTTTCCCAACCTTGTACTTTGAGATAACATCTATCTTTGTCACTAAGGTAGGTTTCTTGCATGCAGCAAAATGTTGGGTCCTGTTTATGTACCCAGTATGTTAGTCTATGTCTTTTTATTGCGGAACTGAGTCCATTGATATTAAGAGATATTAAGGAAAAGTGATTGTTACTTCCTTGTATGATTTTTGTTAAAGGTGGAATTATGTTTACTTGGCTATCTTCTTAATGGTTTATTAATGGAAGATTACTTTCTTGATTTCTCTAGGCTGTAGTTTCCCTCCTTCTGTTGGAATTTTCGATTTACTATCCTTTGAAGGGCTGGATATGTGGAAAGACACGGTATAAATTTGTTTTGTGATGTAATATCTCCATCTATGGTAATTGAGAGTTTTTCTGGGTACAGTAGTTGGGCTGGCATTTGTGTTCTCTTAGGGTCTGTGTGTCATCTGCCCAGGATCTTTCAGGTTCTAGTGAGATGTCTGGTATAATTCTGATAGGTCTGTCTTCATATGTTACTTGACCATTTTCCCTTGCTGGTTTTAGTATTCTTTCTTTGTTTTGTGCATTTGGTATTTTGATTATTATGTGACAGGAGGAACTTCTCTTCTGGTCCAACCTATTTGTAGTTCTGTAGGCTTCTTGTATGTCCATGGGTATCTCTTTCTTTAGGTTAAGGAAGTTTTCTTCTATAATTTTGTTGAACATATTTACTGACCTTTAAGTTAGGAGTCTTTGCTCTCTTCTATACCTATTATCCTTAGGTTTGGTCTTCTCATTATGTCCTGGATTTCCTGAATGTTTTTGGTCAGGAGCTTTTTGAATTTTCTTTGACTGTTGTGTCAATGTTTTCTATGGTATCTTCTGCACCTGGGATTCTCTCTTCTATCTCGTGTATTCTCTTGGTGATGCTTGAATCTATGATTCCTGATCTCTTTCCTAGGTTTTCTATCTCCAGAGTTGTCTCCCTTTGTGATTTCTTTATTGTTTCAACTTTCATTGTTAGATCCTGGATGGTTTAGTTCATTTCCTTCGCCTGTTTGTGTTTTCCTGTAATTCTTTAAGAGATTTGTGTGTTTCCTCTTTAAGTGCTTCTACGTCTTTACCTGTATTTTCCTGTATTTCTTTAAGAAGGACATAAAGTCTTCTATCAGCAACATGAGATGTGATTTTTAAATCCAACTCTTGCTTTTCCAGTGTGTTGGGATATCCAGGAATTTCTGTGGTGGGAGAACTGGGTTCTGATATTGCAAAGTAGCCTTGGTTTCTGTTAGGGTTCTTGTGCTTAACTTTTGCCATCTGGTTATTTCTGGTTTTAGTTGCTCTTGCTGTTTCTGGCTGGAGTTTGTCCCTGCTATGGGTCTGTAAGCCTTTCTCAGCACTCCTGGGAGATCAGCTCTCTTCTGGCAGAATCTGTGTGCTAATGACTGTGGAACTGCCCAGCTCCTGAGTGCAGGTGGCAGCTGGAAGGATCCTGTCCCAACTGCTCCACTGATTGTATAGCCTATGTGCTCCTAACTGTTCCCCTCGTGACAGTTATTGGAGAGAAATTGGGGATCTCACCTCCAAGCCCATAAGTGAAAGTGCTGCTGAAAGACCAGCTCCATCTTGGAGGACCATGCTCAGAGAACTGTGGAACAGCCCTAGCTCCAGGTACAGTTGGAGACAGGAAGAATTCTGTCCCAGCTCGATGCATACCTTTATTCTGACCCAAACCTTCTTTTGGAAACCTACATAAAAATTTATGGGAGAAAGCAGACTTCCATGTCTTTGCCTGTTTGCACTTACTTGCCAGCACATCTGTTGGAACATACTTCTACAGAAGAGCAGCTTAAACAACTACCTTCATGGACTGAGCAACTACCAGCCATGTGACTTGGCTACTAGCCATGTAACATGGGTCTTCTCATTCACAGCTTCCCAATGTTTGGTTAGCTGGACTATAGACTGTAAGTCATCACAATAAATTTCCCTTAACATATAGAGACCTTCTACAAGTTCTGACTCTAGAGAACCCTGACAAATAATATATCATAAATCTTATGATAAATGTTGTGTATGTTTGGTTGTTTAAATATTTAGGCTAGAAGTCCAAGAGTGGACAATTTAATATGTTTGGCCTCTGTTGAAAGACACTGACTGAATCATAACTTGACAGAGAAGCAGAAAGGGAAATGGCCAGTTTGCAGTAGATTCCAAGCATGTGAGGTTCCCTTGCTTTCCAACCATTTGTGTGAAACCAAACTCATTTCACAGTGTCAGCATTTTTCTTTTATGGAAATGATATATTCAGTGACCTGTTAACTTTCCATGAGGTTGCATTTTCTGAAGGGCTATCTACTTTTTCTTTCTGTCTGACTATTTATTTATTTATTTGATATTTTCTTTATTTACATTTCAAAGTTATTTATTTTCTTTATTTACATTTCCTGGTTTCCCTTCAGAAAACCCCCCTATCCTATCCCCCTCCCCCTGCTCATCAGCCCACCCACTCCTGCTTCCCTGTCCTGGCAGTGCTTGCTGACAGAGACTATCTTCTTTCAACATTGCCACATTGGGAGAGCTTTCAGCCTATGAATCGTTTGGAATACACTCAAATTATATCAAAACCATCACAGGACACATGACATAGTAGTGTTTCTAACTACCTTCTCCCAAAAATCATTCTATATTTCCATTTGTCTTCAGCAAGTATCTAAACTACTCATAGTTTTTAAGCAGAATTTTTAAATGTATTCCTAAATGTCCACTAGCAACCTTGTGTGAATTGCATTTTAATACCCCACTGACATAATCACAGGGCTTATAATTCTAAGAGATTCCCTGAATGATCTACTCTGTCCATGCATAGTCTTCCTTACTTTCACTATTGAAGAAAATTTCATTGTGATATTCAGGAACAACTCTCCTGCCCAGTAAACAACATTTTTGATTATTGATTCAATTATAAACAAAGTGCTTTGGTTGCCATGTTAATATTGAGTCTAGTGAAATAATTTGTTCATCACTAGTAAAAGCATTCTTTTGTTTAGAATCAAAATGTCTAGCCCAAAATAAATAAAACCGTAAGAACAAGCTTTCTTGATCATTAATGCTAAATAGTATCTTTCCATTAAAGTACCTGGAATTCTGGTCCAATGAATTCTAAATATAGGATAAATAACATCACATACTAAAGACTAATTAAGCGGATGCTTAGTCTTATAGAGAATTTATCCTACCATTTCAAAATATTGTCATTTATGTATCATTGTAACTATTACTATAAGATATAAGTTCATTGGTCTATCAAACCTCTCAATTGCAGGTTCACCGTATTCTGATTAAATTCTATGAGCACTACCCTACTACTATATTTCTTTTCTTGTAATCTGATATTTCTTATCAGAAATAAAGCCTTTTATATTATGGTAGGTGAAGCATTCTGTAAGTCTATAGGTTCATGGTCTTGATAAAAAGGACTTTGTGCAGAAAAGACAAGTATATATCCAGAGTTAAGTGCCTAACCTAATAAAGATTAAATATTTTTCTCTCTTGATGAAATTGATTCTATGTCACCAGTCTGACACCAGGTAGTCAGTTTACTGAACTCTCTAGAAAATGATGTTTCAGTAGATGTTTTTTGTGTTGGACTATTCTGCTAGTAAATTGTTCTATATTGACTGTGGTAGGCTAAAGACCAATGTGGTGAGGCCATGTGCCTTCATTCCTGTTAGCAGGATAAAAATTTTTACAAGCATAGTATGCAGTTGTCAGGCAACTGGAGCAGTAGTTGACTAGAATCTATGAAATTTGTTATTACCTCTAGATCATGATTAAGCTACCTGTCTGTTATAATAAATATTATTTCATGATCTTTCATTTATATGAGACACAAATATATTTGTAATTTGCCCATCCAAACAGATATAATCATTTATCTCTTCTTCTAGTTTCCTTGTTACCAATTTTCAAATAATTTTACTTCAAAGTTCTTGATTATCCAGACAAATGATTTTTGCAGCCCATGAATCATTAGATAATCTCTTTTTTTCTCTATATAAGCAAAATGAGTGACCAAGATCACTGCTTAAAGCTCCACTCACTGGAAGAATTTTATTAGACCACTGACCTTCAGGGATATTCCCAAAACTGAAGAGATTCTGTTCATTTTGGGTGGTACCTATATATCTTGCAGAATACCGATATATCTTACAGAATAAACCAGGTTCAAGTCCTATCCTCCTCTGTCACCTTCTTAGGAAGCCATAGTGAAGATAGGGCGATAGAAGGCAATGCAGCCACAGTGGAGAGCCTGGGCCACTTTCTCATATAGCTCATCTGAGCATTCATGTCCTGCTTCAATGTGATTGGGTATGCACTGCTTGCACTTGATGATATTCATGCTACTCATGCCAACTTTATTGATCTCTTGACTACAAAAAATGACGACATTAGCATCTTTAAATGTAATTCAGTTAGGGATCCCATTATAATCCCAGAGCCAATTCATGAAACACAACTTTAAATTTCTTTAGAGTCACTCTCAGTACCAAAATCTGAAGAGTAATCAGATATCCCAAGAGAAACACAACCAATAGCCAGTGTGTGTGCTCGTCCTATGTGAATGTATCTATCTTTCTCCATGTGCAAGCACTGGCTTGTGACTATAAAGACTAATGCTCAAAATACTCAGCCAATAAGCTAGAAACCCAAAAGAGTCAGTGGCAAAGTTTTAATCTAAACCCTAAGACCCAAGACAGCTGGTGGTATGCACTATAGTGTGAAAGTTGGTGGGCTCCAACTCACATATTGTTTAAAACCAAATTTAAAGTCGATCTGGAAAATATCATCCTAAGTGAGGTAACCCAATCACAAAAGAATACACATGGAATGCAATCTCTGATAAGTGGATATTAATTAGCCCAGAAGCCCTGAATACCCAAGGCACAAATTGCATAACAAATGACTCCCATGAAGAAGTATGGAGAGGGTCCTGATCCTGGAGGATTGATCTAGCATTAGAAGGGAATGTAAGGACAGAGAAAAAGGAGGGAGGTGATTGGAGAATGGATGGAGAGAAGAAGGTTTATGGGACATATGGGGAGGGGGGATCCGGGAAAGGGGAAATCATTTGGAATGTAAACATAGAATATAGAAAATAAAAATATTAAAAATAAATAAATAAAACCAAAGACTCAGGGGAAAAAAGCCTACCTATATTAGAAAAGGGAGTTAATATAGAAAAAATATCCTTGACAACTAAATGACTACAAGAACAATAAACAGGTATCTGTTTAATCAGTCACCAGATAAAAAAATAATTTGCATTTTTAAAGTCCTATTATTACTCTTAGACATGGAGAAGCTGCTATATCTATATTTAGATTTTATGCTCTCCTTGATGTTTAAAAGTCTAATTATTATTTAAGATGTATTTCCCTTATTTATTTTTATTTTATGGATCTGAATTTTTCCTGCAGTAAGTCTGTACACCACACACATGTCTGGTACCTACTGGGTTAGGAAATGTAATTAGTAGGACCTAAATAATTCAAATAAGACACAACTGGAGGTGTATAGTTCTATATTTACCATATAATGTTTTAAGAGATAAATTTAGCATGTCCACAAACTAGATTATGTATGTTTCATATATCCCTGCACACAGCTGGTGAAATGTGTGTTTGTGGTCATTATCATGGGAGCACAGAAACAATCTTTAGCATTGGGAAGCCAGTTTTCACAGGAGGCATAATGGATGATGTAGCATCATGAGTAATGATCTAACCAAAGCTAAATAAACAGCATCAGGAAACTGCTGAGGCAGTAAGACCTATAATGTTTCAATGCAAACACCCATGACTCTGAGCAGAAATGACTTTGCTACCTCTTTTTCCCATTAAGGTATGAAATTACCAAAGAACATTGCATTTTACCTGAAGAGACATTTTGAAAAATATCTACCTAGTCCATTAATCTCCTCAGGTCACTATAACAAAATCCCACATTCTGCGTGTTGTAATCAACAAAAGTTTATATTTTTCCTAGTCCTGGAGGCTATAGACCTAAAGACCCTGAAAGGCTTGTTCCTTCTCACGCCCCTTCTGTGTGGGCTTCAGCTGGCTACCTTCTAGTAGTTCTTTCCTTGCATGCTCTCTCTGTCTCTCTGTCTCTCTCTGTGTGTCTCTGTGTGTGTCTCTATGTGTGTCTCTGTGTGTCTCTCTGTCTCTGTCTTTCTCTGTTTTTCTCTTTCTCTGTCTCTCTCTCTCTCTCTCTCTCTCTCTCTCTCTCTCCCTCTCTCAATCTCTGAACTGCCCTCACATGGCTCTTTCATTAATAAAAGACATGAAAGACATGAGTCATTATGGATTAGGATACTACTCTTATAACTCTTTAACCTTGATCATATCTTTATAAGCCAGTCTCCAGTGACCGCCACGCTAGAGGTTAGGGATTCAGCATGAACTTAAAGATAATTCAATTGAGTCGATAATATTTACAATTAAAACTGAAATTAAGAGTCTGCAAGCTCCATCCACTGTCTGTGGGTATCTACATCTGTATGAGTCAACAGCTGGGTGGAGTTGCTCAGAGGACAACTTGTTCCTTTCTGTAAGCAAAACAGAGTATCATTAATAGTGTTAGGGATTGGTGCTGTCCCATGGGGTAGGCCTCAAGTTGGACCAGTTGTTGGTTGTCCATTCCCCCAGTCTCTGCTCCATTCCTTGTGCCTGCATTTCTTTTTTTTAATTCCCATTTTATCATTAAGATATATTTCATTAAGTAAAGACACATTTGAAATTTATACATCATGAGAATATGATGTTCCTTCCAAAAATGCATCACTACAGTTCCTTGGAACAAAATTACAAACAACCTAGAACAGAGGCAGGAAGATAACTGCAAGGGTGAACAAGCTTGAGCTGTACAGTGAGTCTCTATCTCAACAAATGAGAATTTGGAAAATTTAGGATTATAAATTGAATCTGTACTAGAGTCTCTAAGTTAAACAGCAGGCACAATATATGTGCATAAAAATTACTTAAGAAAATAAAGATTCTACTGTAATTGTGTCTTAGCTTCTTTTTTGTTAATACAAGAAAGTGTCTGGAAAAAGCTGTTTGGTAGAGAAAGTAATTATTTAGGCTCAAAGTTTGATAGCACTCTCCATCAAGGTGGGAAAGCCACAGCAGCAGGGACCTGAGGCTGCTGGTCACACTGTATCCAGTTGAGAAGCAGAGACAAAGAACGCCTGTGCTCAGCTCACATTCTCATCTTTAGAAGTCCAGAATCCTTGCAGCCAGGGGAATGGTGCTGCCCACAGTGGGGACTGGGGGTGGGATCTTCCAACTTCATGAACCTAATAGAGATATTTCTCCACAGGCATGATCAGAAGCTCATCTCTCAGGTAATTCTAGAGTCATCAACTAGGGTTGACATGACTAAGGTTAACATTTACAAATTACAAAAGAAAAATTATTTCATTTTTTTTTGTTTACAAATTGTCATTGTTAAAGACAGTGTCTCACTGTGTACTCCTGGCTAGTCTGGAACTCACTATGCAGACCAAGCAGCCTACAGACTCAACAGAGGTCCTCCTACTTCTGCCTCCCTCCTAAATGCTTCAATTAAAAGCATGTGCCCCCATGCCTGGCTAGAATTTCTTTTGAAGTTCTATTCATTAGTATATATTTTCTTTTTTAATTGGATATTTTATGTATTTACATTTGAAATGTTATTGTCTTTCCTGGTTTCCCTTTCAGAAAACCCCTGTACTATCCCCCTTACCCATGTCTCTATGAAGGTACTCCTTCTCCCACCCATGCTCTCCCACCTTACCATTGTACCATTAACCTATACTGGGGAATTGAGCCTTCATAAGACTAAGGGTTTCTCTTCCTGTTGATGCCAGACAATGCCAGCCTGTCCTACATATGCAGCTGGAGCCATATGTCATACCATGTCTAATTTTTGGTTGGGGGTTAGTCCCTGGAAACTCTGGAGGAGGGATCTGGTTGGTTGATATTGTTGTTCTTCCTATTGGGTTGCAAACCCCTTCAGCTACTTCAGTGCTTTCTCTAACTCCTCCATTGGGGACCCCACGCTCAGTCCAAACAATGGCTGTGAGCATCTGCATCTGTATTTGTCAGGCTCTGGCAGAGCCTCTCAGGAGACTGCTATACCAGGTTCCTGTCAGCAAACACTTCTTGGTATCCCCAGTAGTGTCTGCATTTGGTGTCTATATATAGGATGGATCCCCAGGTGGAGCAGTCTCTGGATGGCCTTTTTTTCAGTCTCTGCTCCACACATTGTCCCCATATTTCAGACAGGAGCTGTTCTGAATTAAAAATTTGAAGATGAGTGTGGCCACATCCCTCAACTGGTAGCCTTGCCTAAACTCTGGATATGGTCTCTACAGGTTCTTTCTACTCTTTGTTGGGCATTTCAGCTAATCTCATCCCTGGTGGGTCCTGAAAGCATTTTGCTTTCCTAGCATCTGGAACTTGCTTGCTGATGGTTACAGCCAGCTCTCCATCCCCCATTGCTACACACATCTGTTTAAATTCCTGACCCTCTGAATATCATCCTTGTCTCCTTCCATATCTAATCCTGCCCCCCATTTTCACCATCCCCCTTCTCTCTTGCTCCCAAGTACCTTCCACCTACTAACTGCTGTGAGTATTTTGTTTCCCTTTCTAAGAAGGACTGAAGCAATCACATTTTGCTCTTTTTTTTCTTCTTCAGCTTCATATTGTCTGTACATTATATCTTGGGTATTCCTAACTTTTGGGCTAATATTCACTTAGCAGTAAGTGAATCCCATGTGTGTTCTTTTGTGACTGGTTTACCTCACTCAGGATATTTGTAGTTGCATTCATTTCATGAAGTCATTGTTTTCAATTGTATTCAGTTATGTAAATGTATCACATTCTCCATAGCCATTCCTTTGTTGCGGGACATCTGAGTTCTTTCCAGCTTCTGGCTATTATAAATATGGATGCTATGAACATAGTGCAGCATGTGTACTTATTACATATTGGAGAATCTTCTGGGTATATCCCCAGGAGTTATATAGATGGGTCCTCCAATAGTACTGTGTCCAATTTTCTAAGAAACCACCAAACTGATTTCCAGAGTGGATTTACCAGCTTGCAATCCCACCAAAAGTTGAGGAATGTATCTCTTTCTCCACATCTTCCCCAGCACCTGCTGTCACCTGAGATTTTTTTATCTTAGCCATTCTGACTGGTGTGAGGTGGAATTTCAGGGTTGTTTTGATTTGCATTTCCCTGATGACTAAGGATGTTGAACATTTCTTTAGGTGCTCCTCAGCCATTCTGTATTCCTCAGTTGAGAATTCTTTATTTAGCTATGTACCCCAATTTTAATAGGGTTATTTGTTTCTCTGGAGTTTAACTTCTGGAGTTCTTTGTATATATTGGATATAAGCCCTCTATCAAGTGTAAGGTGGGAAAGATCTTATCCAAATCAGTCTGCCATAGTGTCCTTTGCCTTACAGAAGCTTTGCAATTTTATGAGGCCCCCATTTGTCACATCTTGATCTTAGAGCATAAGCCATTGGTATTCTGTACAGGAAATTTCCCCTGTGCCCATATATTTGAGGCTCTTCCCCACTTTTTATTCTATTAATTTCAGTGTATCTGGTTTTATGTAGAGGTCCTTGATCCTCTTGGGTTTGACCTTTGTACAAGGAGATAAAAATGGATCGATGTGCATTCTTCTACATGCTGACCGACAGTTGAACCAGCACCATTTGTTGAAAATCATGTCTGTTTTCCACTGGATGGTTTTACCTCCTTTGTCAAAGATCAAGTGACCATATGTGTGAGGGTTTATTTCTGGATCTTCAATTCTATTTCATTGGTCTTCCTGCCTGTCTTTGATCAATACCATAAATTTTTTATCACTATTGCTCTGTAATTCAACTTGAAGTCAGGGATGGTGACTTTGCCCAGAAGTTCTTTCGTCATTGAGAATAGTTTGATCTATCCTGGGATTTTTGTTATTCCAAATGAATTTGAAAATTTCTATTTCTACTTCTATGAAGAATTGAGTTGGACTTTTGATGGAGATTGCATTATATCTGTATATTGCTTTCTGCAAGTTGGCCATATTTACCTTGTTAAACATGATAATCCATGAGCATGGGAGATTCTTCCATTGGGGACTTGAAGTTCTTGTCATACAGATCTTTCACTTGCTTGGTTAGAGTCGCACAAAACTATTTTTATATTATTTGTGACTATTGTGAAGGGTGTCATTTCCCTAATTTCTTTCTCAGCCTCTTTATCCTTCGAGTGTAGGAAGGCTACTGAATTTTTGGAGTTAATTTAATATCCAGCCAATTTACTGAAGTTGTTTATTGGGGTTAGGAGTTCTCTTGTGGAATTTTTGAGGTCACTTAAGTATACTATCATATCATCTGCAAATAGTGATATTTTGACTCCCTTTTTTCCCATTTATATCCCTTTGACCTCATTTTGTTGTCTAATTGCTCTGCCTAGGACTTTGAGTACTATATTGAATAGATAGGGAGAGAATGAGCAGCCTTGTCTAGTCCTAGTTTTTAGTGGGACTGCTTCAGGTTTCTCTCCATTTAGTTTGATTTTAGCTACTGGTTTTCTGTATATTTCTGTTACTATGTTTAGGTATGGGCCTTGAATTCCTCAGGTTTCCAAGAATTTATCATGGAGGGATATTAAATTTTGTCAAATGCTTTCTCAGCATCTAATGAAATGACCATGTAGTTTTTTTTCTTTGAATTTGTTTATATAATGGATTGTGTTGATTGTTTTTTGTATATTAAACCATCACTGCATTTGTGAATGATCAATTTGAGGTGTTCTTGGATTTGGTTTGTAAGTATTTTATTGAGGGCTGGAGAGATGGCTCAGTGGTTAAGAGCACTAACTGTTCTTCCAAAGGTCCTGAGTTCAATTGCCAGCAACCACGTGGTGGCTCACAACCATCTGCAATGGGATCTGATCCCCTCTTCTGGTGTGTCTGAAGAAAGCAATAGTGAATGCATTAAGTAAAAAAAAAAAGAAAAAAAGAAAAGAAAAGAAACAATCTTTTAAAAAGAGAGGATTTTATTGAACATTTTTACATGGAAATTCATAAGGAAAATTGGTCTGAAGTTTTCTTTCTTTGATTGGTCTTTGTGTGGTTTAGGTACAAGTATAATTGTGGCTTCATAAAAAGTATGGGATGTGGCCTTTCTCTTTCTGCTTTGTGGAATAGTTTGAAGAGTATTAGTATTAGGTTTTCTCTGTCAGTCTGATTGAATTCTTCATTAAACCCATCAAGTACTGGGATCTTTTTGGTTGGGAGACTTTTAATGACTTCCTTTATTTCTTTCAGGTTTATGGAAGTGTTTACATGGTTTATCTGATCCTGGTTTAACTTTGGAACCTGGTATTTGAAAATTGTCCATTTCACACAGATTTCTAGTTTTTTTGAGTATAGGCTTTTGTAGTAGGACCTGATATTTTTAATCTCCTCAGTTTCTGCTGTTTTATCTTACTTTTCATCTCTGATTTTTTTAATTTGGATATTGTCTCTGTGTCCTCTGGCTAGTCCGGCTAAGGGTTTATCAATCTTGATTTTTCTCAAAGAACCAGCTCCTGATTTGCTTGATTCTTTGAATAGTTCTTTTGGTTTCTACCTGGTTGATTTTAGTCCTGAGTTTAATTATTTCCTGCCATCTACTCCTCTTGGGCATGTTTGCTTCTTTTTGTTCTAGAGTTTTCAGCTCTCTCCAGTTTCTTTTTGGAGGCACTCAGAGCCATGAAGTTTCCTCTTTGAATGCTTTCATTGTGTCCCATAGGTTTAGGTATGTTGTGGCTTCATTCTCAAAAGTTTTTGTTCTTTCTTTATTTCTTCCTTGTCCAAGTTATCATTGAGCAGAGTGCTGTTCAGCTTCAAGGTATATGTGGCCTTTCTATTGGTTTTGATGTCATTGAAGACCAGCCTTAATCCATGATGATCTGATAGGATGCATGGGATTATTTCAATCATCTTGTATCTGTTGAGGCCTGTTTTGTGACCAATTATATGGTCAGTTTTGGAGAAGGTACTACGAGGTGCTGAGAAGAAGTAATATTCTTTTGTTTTAGGATAAAACATTCTATGGATATCTGTTAAATCCATTTGTTTCATAGCTTTTGTCAGTTTCACTGTTTCTCTGTTTTTGTTTCCATGATCTGTCCATTGATGACAGTGGGGTGTTGAAGTCTCCCACTATTATTATATGAGGTGTAATATGTGCTTTGAATTTCATTAAAGTTTCTTTTATGAATGTGGGTGCCCTTGCATTTGGAGCATAGATATTCAGGATTGAGAGTTCTTGGTATATTTTTCCTTTCAACCATATGAAGTGTCCTTCCTTAACTTTTTTGATGACTTTAAGTTGAGAGTTGATTTTATTTGGTATTAGAATGGTTACTCCAGCTTTTTTCTTGGGACCATTTGCTTGGAAAATTGTTTTCCTGCCTTTTACATTAAGGCACTTTCTGTCTTTATCACTGAGGTGGGTTTCTTGTATGCAGCAAAATGTTGGATCCTGTGTATGTATACAATCTGTTAGCCAATATCTTTTTATTGGGGGAATTGAGTCCATTGATATTAACAGATAGTAAGGAAAAGTGATTGTTGCTTCCTGGTATTATTGTTGTTAAAGTTGGAGTTATGTTTATGTGGCTGCCTTCTTATTGGTTTGTTAATGGAAGATTAGTTTCTTGCTTTTTCTAAGGTGTAGTTTCCCTCCTTGTGTTGGGGTTTTCCATTTATTATCCTTTGAAGAGATGAATTTGTGGAAAGATATTGTGTAAATTTATTTTTGTCATGGAATATTTTGGCTTCCCCATCTAAGGTAATTGAGAGTTTTGTTGGGTACAGTAGCCAGGGATGGCATTTGTGTTCTCTTAGGGTCTGTATGACATCTGCCCAGGATCTTCTAGCTTCCATAGACTCTGGTGGGAATCTGGTATAATTCTGATAGGTCTTCCTTTATATGTTACTTGACCTTTTTCCCCTTATTGCTTTTAGTATTCTTTCTTTGTTTTATGCATTTGGTGTTTTTATTATTATGTGAAAGGAGAAATTTCTTTTCAGGTACAATATATTTGGAGTTCTGTAGGCTTCTTTTTTCCATGGGTATCTCTTTCTTTAGGTTAGAGAAGTTTTCTCCTATAATTTTGTTGAAGATATTTACTGGCCCTTTAAGTTGGTAGTCTTCACTCTCTTCTATCCCTATTATCCTTAGGTTTGGCCTTCTCATTGTGTCCTGGGTGTTTTGGGTCAGGAGATTTTTGTGTTTTGCATTTTCTTTGACTGTTGTACCAGTCATTTCTATGGTATCTTCTGCATCTGAGATTCTCTCTTCTATCTCTTGTATTCTGTCATTGGTGCTTGCATCTATGACTTCTGACTTCTTTCCTAGGTTTTCTATCTCCAATGTTGTCTCTTATTACAATTTCTTTATTGTTTCAACTTCAATTTTTGGATTATGGATGATTTTGTTAGTTCCTTCATCTGTTGAGTTGTATTTTCCTATAGTTCTTTAAGAGCTTTGACCTGTTTACCTGTGTTTTCCTGTATTTCTTTAAGCCTGTTATTTCTGTTCTCCTTAAAGCCCTCTCTCATCATCATGAGATGCTATTTTAAATCAAACTCTTGCTTATCCAGTGTGTTGGGGGTATCCAGGAGTTGCTGTGGTGGGGGAACTGGATTCTGATGTTGCAAAGTAGCCTTGGTTTCTGTTATTAGGGTTCTTGTGCTTGCCTTTTGCCATGTGGTTATCTCAGATGTTAGCTGGTCTTGATGTCTCTGGCTGGAGCTTGTCCCGCCTGAGGGCTTGGAAGCCTGTGTCCTACTCCTGGGAGACCAATTCTGTTCTGGGAAGGTCTGTGTACAGATGGCTGTGGAGCCACTAGGATCCTGGGTACAGATGGTGATTGGAAGGCTCCTGTCCCTGCTGCTCTACTGATCCTATGCCCTGTGTGTTCCTAGCCATTCCCCTCCAGACAGATATTGGAGAGAAAGTGAAGATCTCACCTCCACGCTCAGAAATGAAAGTGCTGCTGGGAGGTCACTCTCTCCTTTGTAGGCTGTGCTCAGAAGGCTGTGGAGCCAGCTGACTCCTTCCTGCCCTCCTGTATTTCTTTAAGAAAGTTATGTTCTTCTTAAAGTCTTCTATCAGCATCATGAGTTGTGGATTTAAATCAGAGTTTTGCTTTTCTGGTATGTTGTTGTATCCAGGGCTTACTGTGGTGGAAAAACTGGGTTCTGATGATGCCAAGCATCCTTGCTTTCTATTGCTTATGCTCTTGCCCTTGTCTCTCACCATCTGGTTATCTCTGGTGCTAGTTGGTCTTGCTGTCTCTGACTGGAGCTTGTCCCTCCTTTGAGCCTGTGGGTCTGTGATCTTAGGTGTATCCACACACTCCTGAGAGATAAGTTTTCTCTGGGCAGGATTTGTAAGTAGATAGCTGTATCACAGAGTTGATGGAGACCTGAAGGCTCCTATCCCTGGCTGCTCTGAGGTTCCTGGGCCCTGTATGCTCCTGGTGGGTCCCTCTTTGGCCAGTTATTGGAGCAAAAGTATTGGTCTCACCTGTGGACTTAGCAGTAACTATGCTCCTTGGAGACCAGCTCTCTTCAAGCAGGATTGCAGTACAGAGAGCTATGCCATAGGATTATCTCTGGGCACAGATGGAAACCAGAAGGAGCAATTTTAATTTTAGTCAAGTAGACAGCAAAGCAGTTTCCCTATGGAGCTCCAGAATTATATCAAGGCCACCATTTCTCCAAATCCAGTCTTCCTAGATCATTCATGCATGAACCACAGCTCTCAGTAGTAGCACAGAAAGTGATAGGCTACTCAGCTTCTGAACTAATCTTGAATCATAGCACTCAGAAGAGCCCCAATTTTCAGGTTATTTATCTGAACCAATCATGTACAATGAGACATGCTGGACAGGTCAGTAGGATAATAAATCTTCTGTGCAGAACATGTAGTTAGTTACCTTTGCATTTTCAAAGAAATAAATGAAAGTTCAATTTGAAAATGTGAGCAACTACTATAATTTATATGTTTAATGAAAACATATGCTGAAAGCTGGATCTATAAAATAAATTGTGTTTCAGCCCAGTTTCCATGGATACCTGTCATCTCTTATCCTCTGCACCTAAAAAAATAACCAAATTTTGTGAGTACTATGTTTCATATATTAATTAATTGTCACTTTAATTGCACAAACTTACATGGTATCATAGGATTATTAGTTATATGTACACAATGAATAAAACAAAATATGGGTGTTATACTTTCTCTTTGGTTCTTCTTTTAATTGTTTTATTATACAGTAATGTAATGCAATCTTTTCTTTTTTTCTATTTTCTTTTCTTCTTTTTAAATCTCTCTTGTTTCTTTTGTGGAGACAGGGCCTTGCTTCTTCCAGCTTTGCCTCAACATGCTATGTAGCTGAGGATGAACTTGTATTTCCATTTGATTGTTTAGGTTTATCTAATTTATGTACATGAGTATTTTGTCTACATGTAGGTATCTGTACCATGTGTATGCCTTGTGCCAGTAAAGGTCAGGAAAAGTTGTAGTTACAGATGGTTGTGAGCTGCCATGTGGGTGCTTTAAACTAAACCTAGGTCTCTTGCAAGAGTACCAAGTGCTCTTAACTGCTGAGTCGTCTCTCAAGCTAAATCCTGAATTTTTGATTCTTCTGAGTCCATCTCTCCAGTACTACAACCAAAATTATTTGTCAATTTATATGCCCAATTTATATGATGCCAGATATTAGTCCTAGGGCCACATCAATGCAAAGCATGCATTCTCTATTTGAGCTTCAGCCTTGGCTCAAAATATGATATTTCTAATACTTAATATTCATTTATACACCTGTGTAAGTTAAGGTTCTTCAGTGAACCAAAGCCAATAGAAACACAGAGAAGTGGGCAGGTAGGTAGGTAGGTTCCTAGGTAGGTAGGTAGGTAGGTAGGTAGGTAGGTAGGTAGGTAGGTAAAATAGATGAGCTATAGGAGATGATGCCTAGCTGGAAGAAGAGCTTCATTGAGGGAGATGAAATGAAGATTGTGGCCCAGCCTTGTCTTCATCTGACCTCCTTGCTTCATTTTCTGCCAAGAGGTAAAGAAGCTTCCACCAAATGGTGCTACCTTTTGGCGAGCACCTATAGAATGTTGCAGTGATGCATGTGGAGGAAACACTAATTATAGGAAACTGAGCCATATGATTGTGTGACCTGAGAAATGACAAGTTCTATAACTAGTGAACTGGAGACCCAGGAAAATGAATGAGGTTGCTAACACTAAATCCATCAGAATTAAATTCCTAAAAAGATGATGTCTTGTTCTCTTCTGAAGAAATGGAAGGAATGATAGCTAAGCTTGATCTGCTGGACAAAGGGATCCTTTCCAGGTATAAGTCAAGGCTTCAGTTGATCAGACGAAGCTCATATTGGCAATACCCATGTAACTCTCATCAAAAAGTCACCCTAGAAAGCACACCAAGAATGATGATATTCAATACCAGCCCAATGAGGTTGACCATTCTTTGTATGTATGTATCATTCCACATACTTATATATGGCATTAAATTTTTAGGAAACAAACTGCTTCAATGTTCTTCTTGTGTTAGAAAGTTATAATTTTTTTTAAAAAGGTCAACTTTGTAATGCACAGAGAAAGTACAGGAACTTTCTAGAAAATAGGAATCCTAAATCCAAACAATAAACCTTCTTCTCAGCACCTCATGGTACCTTCTACAAAATTGCCATATAATTGGCCACAAAACAGACCTCAACAAATATAAGAAGATCGAACTAATTCTATACCTCCTATAAGACCACTGCAGAGTAAGAGTGGTCTTCAATAGCAACAAAAACAACAGAAAGCCCACATACACATGAAAGCTGAACAATGCTCTACTCAATGATACCTTGTTCAAAGAAGAAATAAGGAAAGAAAAGACTTTCTAGAATTTAAAGAAAATGAAGGCACAACATTTGTGTCTCGAATGTATGGGACACAAAAGAGAGTAGTGCTAAGAGGAAAACTCATAACTCGAGTGCCTCCAAAAAGAAGCTGGAGAGAGCATACACTAGCAGCTTAACAGCCTACACGATGTCTCTGGAACAGAAAGAAGCTAATACAACCCTGTTGACAAGCAGGTAGATTAATGGAATAGAAATGAAGTCCCAAAAATGAGCCCACACACCTATGGTCACTTGATCTCTGACAAAGGAACTAAAACCACCCAGTGAAAAAAAGATAGCCTTTTCAACAAATGATGCTGGTTCAACTGGAGGTCAGCATGCAGAAGAATGTAAATCGATCCATTCTGATCTCCTTGTACTAAGCTCAAGTCCAAATGAATCAAGGACCTCCACATAAAACCTGACACACTGAAACTAATAGAAAAGTAACTGGGGAAGACCCTTGAGCACAGGGGAAAATGTTCTGTTCCTGAACAGAACACCAGTAGCTTATGCTCTAAGATCATGAATTGACAAATGGGACTTTATAAAATTACAATGTTTCTGTAAGGTAAAGACACTTGCAATAGGACAAAATGGCAACTAACAAATCGGAATAATATCTTTACCAACCGTACATTCAACAGAAGGCTAATATCCAATATATATATAAATAACTCAAGAAGTTAGACTACAGAGAGCCAAATAACCCTATTAAAAATTGGGGTTCAGAGCCAAACAAAGAATTTTCACCTGAGGAATATCGAATGGCTGAGAAACACCTAAAGAAATGGTCAACATTCTTAGTCATCAGGGAGATGCAAATCAAAACAACCCTGAGATTTCACCTCACACCAGTCAGAATGGCTAAGATCAAAAACTCAGGAGAAAACAGGTGCTGGTGAGGATGTGGGGAAAGAGGAACACTCCTCCACTGCTGGTGAGATTGCAAACTGATACAACTACTCTGGAAATCAGTCTGGCGGTTCCTCATAAAACTGGGGATGATACTACTGGAGGATCCTTTTATGTCACTATTGGGCATATACCCAGAGCATTCCCCAAGCATATGATAAGGACACATGGTTCACCATGTTCATAGGAAATTCCAATTTGAAATTTGTTTTAGAATTTCAATCCCTTGGGTTAGAAAGATGGCTCAGTGGTTAAGAGCACTGACAGCTCTTCTGAAGGTTCTTAGTTCAAATCCCAGCAACCAAATAGTAGCTCACAGCCATCTGTACTGAGATCTGACACCCTCTTCTGGTGTGTCTGAAGACAGCTATAGCATAATTATACATAACAATAAATACATCTTAAAAAAAATACCAATCCTTTGTGGGTCCAGAATGGGATAGGAACCTCACAGGAAGATGAAAAGATTCAACTAACCTGGACCCTTGGGCCTCTCAGAGTTTGAACCATCAACCAAAGAATATACACAGCCTGTACCTAGGTCTACCTGTACATATATAGCAGATGTGCAGCTTGAGTTTCATGTGGGCACAAAACAACTGCAACGGGTTAACCCACAAACTGTCTGTAAATGGGATATGTTCTCCTAGCTGGGATGCCTTGTCTGGCCTCAGTGGGAATGGAAGTGATTAGCTACTGAAAAAATTGAAGTGCTAGGGTGTGGGGATACCCAGAGGAGGCCCACTCTATTGCAATTCTTTTTCCATAGCAATCACAGCCAAGAACAAATTAAGAATCCTATAACCTGTAGTGTGCAGGTTTTTTCTTGTATCTCCTTTTATTTTTTTATTGGATATATTCTTTATTTACATTTCAAGTGAGTTTCCCTTTCCTGGGTCCCCCCTCCCCGAAAGTCCCATAAGCCCTCTTCCCTCCCCCTGTTCCCCAATCAGCCCCTTCCCACTTCCCTGTCCTGGTATTCCCTGAAACTGCTGCACTGAGGTTTTCCAGGACCGGGGCCACTCCTTCCTTCTTCTTGGGCATCATTTGATATGTGCATTGTGTCTTTGGTATTCCAAGCTTCTAGGCTAATATCCATTTATCAGTGAGTACATACCATGAGTGTTCTTTTGAGACTGGGTTACCTCACTTAGGATGATGTTCTCCAGTTCCATCCATTTGTCTAAGAATTTCATGAATTCATTGTTTCTAATGGATGAATAGTACTCCATTGTGTATATATACCACATTTTCTGTGTCAGTTCCTCCATTGAGGGACATCTGGATTCTTTCCAGCTACTGGCTATTATAAATAGGGCTGCTATGAACATAGTGGAGCATGTATCCCTATTTCATGCTGGGGAATCCTCCGGGTATATGCCCAGGAGTGGTATAGCAGGGTTCTCTGGAAGTATCATTCCCAGTTTTCTGAGGAACCGCCAGACTGACTTCCAGAGTGGTAGTACCAGCTTGCAACCCCACCAGCAGTGGAGGAGTGTTCCTCGTTCTCCACATCCTTGCCAGAACCTGTTTTCTCCTGATTTTTTGATCTTAGCCATTCTGACTGGTGTGAGGTGAAATCTCAGGGTTTTTTGATTTGCATTTTCCTGTTGACTAAGGATGTTGAACATTTCTTTAGGTGCTTCTCAGCTATTTTATATTCCTCAGGTGAAAATTCTTTGTTTAGCTCTGTACCCCATTTTTAAGGGGGATATTTGGCTCTCTGGAGTCTACCTTCTTGAGTTCTTTGTATATCTTGGATATAAGTCCTCCATCAGATGTAGTGTTGGTAAAGATCTTTTCCCAATTTGTTGGTTGCCGTTTTGTCCTTTTGACAATGTCCTTTGCCTTGCAGAAAATTTGTAGTTTAATGAGGCCCCATTTGTCAATTCTTGATCTTAGAGCATAAGCTATTGGTATTCTGTTGAGGAAATTTTCCCCTGTGCCCATGTGCTCAAGGGTCTTCCCCAGTTAATTTTCTATTAGTTTCAGTGTGCCTGGTTTTATGTGGAGGTTCTTGATCCACTTGGAGTTGAGCTTAGTACTAGGAGATAAGAATGGATCGATTTGCATTCTTCTTCATTCTTGAGCTTAGTACAAGGAAATAAGAATGGATCAATTTGCATTCTTTTGCATACTGACCTCCAGTTGAACCAGCACCATTTAAGAGGCTATTTGTTTTCCACTGGATGGTTGTAGCTCCTTTATCAAAGATCAAGTGACCATAATTCTGTGGTTCATTTCCACATGTTCAATTCTATTCCATTGATCTACATGCCTGTCACTGTACCAATACCATGCAGTTTTTTTTCAAATTGGAAAGAAAATTTATTTTTTTTCAAAATTAGACAGTAGGATCTGATAGTACAAAGAGCCTCAAGACTCTGCCAGAAACTTCTTAGATCTAATAAATACCTTTAGAAAAATAACAGGACACAAAATAAACATACAAAAATCATTTATATCCAAATAATGAATAGGAAAAAATTCTGGAAATCAACCTTACTCACAATAGCCTCAAAAAAAAAAATGACAAAAATACCATGCAGTTTTTAACACAATTGCTCCATAGTACTGCTTGAGGTCAGGGATTCTGATTCCCTCAGAAGTTCTTTTACTGTTGAGAATAGTTTTAACTATCCTGGGTTTTTTGTTATTCCAGATGAATTTGAAAATTGCTCTTTTGAAGTCTATGAAGATTTGAGTTGTGATTTTGATGGGGATTGCATTGAATCTGTAGATTGCCTGCTATTCCAAGATCAAGGAAGATTTTTCCATCTTCTGAGGTCTTCTTTGATTTCTTTCTTCAAACACTTGAAGTTCCTGTCATACAGATCTTTCACTTGTTTGGTTAGAGTCACACCAAGATACTTTATATTGTTTGAGGCTATTGTGAAGGGTGTCATTTCCCTAATTTCTTTCTCTGCCTGTTTATCCTTTGAGTATAGGAAGGCTACTGATTTGCTTGAGTTAAATTTATAACCAGCCACCTTACTGAAGTTGTTTATCAGCTGTAGGAGTTCTCTAGTGGAGCTATTTGGGTCACTTAAGTATACTATTATATCATCTGAAAATAGTGATAGTTTGACTTCTTCCTTCCCAATTTGTATCCCTTTGATCTCCTTTTGTTGTTTAATTACTCTAGCTAGAACTTCAAGTACTATATTGAATAAATATGGAGAGAGAGGGCACATATCTAGTCCCTAATTTTAGTGGAATTGCTTCAAGTTTCTCTCCATTTAGTTTGATGTTGGCTACTGATTTGCTGTATATTGCTTTTATTATGTTTAGGCCATGAATTGCTGATCTTTCCAAGACCTTTAACATGAAACGATGGTGAATTTTGTCATATGTTTTTTCAGCATCTAATGAAATCACCATGTGTTTTTTTTCTTTGAGTTTGTTTATGTAGTGGATTACATTGATCAATTTCCGTATATTGAACCATCCTTGCTTTGCTGGGATGAAGCCTACTTGATCGTGGTGAATGATTGTTTTGATGTGTTCTTGGATTCAGATGGCAAGAATTTTATTGAGTATTTTTGCATCGATATTCATAAAGGAAATTGGACTAAGGTTCTCTTTTTTGTTGGATCTTTTTGTGGTTTTGGTATCAGCAAAATTGTGGCTTCATAGAATGAGTTGGGTAATGTTCCTTCTGTTTCTATTTTGTGGAATAGTTTGAAGCGTATTGGTGTTAGGTCTCCTTTGAATGTCTGATAGAATTCTGCACTAAAGCCATCCTGTGCTTTTTTTGGTTGGGAGATCATCAATGACCACTTCTATTTCTTTAGAGGTTTTAGGTCCCCGTTTAGATGGTCTATCTGATCCTGATTAAATTTGATAATTGGTATCTGTCTAGGAAATTGTCCATTTCCTCCAGATTTTCCAGTTTTATTGAGTATAGGCTTTTGTAGCATAATATGATAATTTTTTGGATTTCCTCAGTTTCTGTTGTCATATCACCCTTTTCATTTCTGATTTTGTCAATTTAGGTACTGTCTCTGTGCCCTCTGGTTAGTCTGGCTAAAGGTTTGTCTATCTTGTTGATTTTCTCAAAGAACCAGCTCCTGCTTTTATTGATTCTTTGTATAGCTCTTTTTGTTTCTACTTGGTTGATTTCAACCCTTAGTTTCATGATTTCCTGCCTTCTACTCTTCTTGGTTGTATTAACTTCTTTTTGTTCTAAAGCTTTCAGGTGTTGTGTTGAACTGCTAGTGTATGCTCTCTCTGGGTTCTTTTTGGAGGCAATCAGAGCTTTGAGTTTTCCTCTTAGCACTGCTTTCATTGTGTCCCATAAATTTAGGTATGTTGTGCCTTCATTTTCATGAAATTCTAAAAAGTCTTTGATTTCTTTCCTTATTTCTTCCTTGACCAAGGTATCATTGAGTAGAGAATTGTTTAGCTTCCATATGTGTGTGGGTTTTTTGTTGTTTTTGTTGCTATTGAAGACAACCCTTATTCCATAGTTATCTGATAAGATATATGAATTAGTTTGATCATCTTGAACTAACAGTTAAGGTCTGTTTTGTGACCAATTATATGGTCAATTTTGGAGAAGTTATGATTAGGTGCTGAGAAGAAGGTATATCCTTTTGATTTAGGATGAAATGTTCTATAGATATCTATTAAGTCCATTTGGTCCAAAACTTCTGTTAGTTTCACTGTGACTCCATTTAGTTTGTGTTTCCCTGATTTGTCCATTGAAGAAAGTGGTGTATTTAAGTCCCCCACAGTTATTGTGTGGGGTCTGATGTATGCTTTAAGCTTTACTAAGGTTTCCTTTACGAATGCAGGTGCCCTTGTACTTGGAGCATAGATGTTCAAAATTGAGAGTTCTTCCTGGTAGATGTTTCCTTTGATGAGTATAAAGTGGCCTTCTGTATCTTTTTTGATGATGTTTGGTTAAAAGTCTTTTTTATCTGATATTAGAATGGCTACTCCAGCTTGTTTCCTGGGACCCATTCCTTGGTAAACTGTTTTGTAGCCTTTTACTCTTAGGTAGTGTTTGTCTTTGACACTGAGATGCATTTCCTGTATGCAGCAAAATGTTAGATCTTGTTTACGAATTCAGTCTGTTAGTCTATGTCTTTTTATTGGGGAATTAAGTCCACTGATGTTAAGAGATATTAAGGAATAGTGATTGTTGCTTCCTGCTGTTTTTGATATAATTTTTGTGGTTATGTGGTTATCTTCTTTTGGGTTTGTTGAAAGGAAATTACTTTCTTGCTTTTTCGTGTGTGTAGTTTCCCACCCTTTGTTGGTGTTTTCCATTCATTATCCTTTGGAGTGCTGGATTTGTGGAAAGTTACTGTGTAAATTTGTTTTTTTTTTCATGAAAAACCTTGGTTTCTCCATTTATGGTAATTGAGACATTTGCTGGATATAGCACTTTGGGTTGGCATTTGTGTTCCCTTAGATTGTGCATGACATCTGCCCAGTCTCTTCTGGCTTTCATAGTCTCTGGTGAGAAATCCGGTATAATTCTGATAGGTCTAACTTTATATGCTACTTGACCTTTTTTCCCTTATTGCTTTTAATATTCTTTCTTTGATAAGTACATTTAGTGTTTTAATTATTATATGACAGGATGAATTTCATTTCTGATCAAATCTATTTGGAGTTCTGTAGGCTTCTTTTATGTTCATGGTCATCTCTTTCTTTTTTTTTCGTTTTTTTTAATATTTTTATTTTCTATATTCTTTGTTTACATTCCAAATGATTTCCCCTTTCCCAGATACCCCCTCCCCATATGTCCCATAAATCTTCTTCTCTCCTCCCAATTCTCCAATCACCTCCCTCCTTTTTCTCTGTCCTTATATTCCCCAACAATGCTAGATCAATCCTTTCCAGGATCAAGACCCTCTCCATACTTCTTCATTGAAGTCATTTGTTATGCGATTTGTGCCTTGGGTGTTTAGGGATTCTGAGATAATTAATATCCACTTATCAGAGATTGCATTCCATGTGTATTCTTTTGTGATTGGGTTACCTCACTTAGGATGATATTTTCCCGATCAAACCATTTGCCTAAAAATTTTGTGAATTCATTGTTTCTAATTGCTGAGTAGTATTCCATTGTGTAAATATACCACATTTTCTGTATCCATTCCTCCTTTGAGGGACATCTGGGTTCTTTCCAGCTTCTGGCTATTATAAATAAGGCTGCTATGAACATAATGGAGCATGTGTCTTTATTACATGCTGGGGAATCCTTTGGGTATATGCCCAGGAGAGGTACAGCAGGGTCCTCTGGAAGGGTCATGGCCAGTTTTCTGAGGAACCACCAGACTGATTTCCAAAGTGGTTGTACCATCTTACAGCCCCACCAGCAGTGGAGGAGTGTTCCTCTTTCTCCACATCCTCGCCAACACCTGCTGTCTCCTGAGTTTTTGACCTTAGCCATTCTGACTGGTGTAAGGTGAAATCTCAGGGTTGTTTTGATTTGCATTTCCCTAATGACTAATGATGTTGAGCACTTCATAAGGCACCTCTCTGCTATCCGAATTTCTTCAGGTGAAAATTCTTTGTTTAGATCTGTAACCCATTTTTTAATAGGGTTATTTGGTTACCTGGGGTCTAACTTCTTGAGTTCTTTGTATATATTGGATATTAGCCCTTTATCAGATGTAGGGTTGGTGAGTATCCTTTCCAAATTTGATGGTTGCCGTTTTGTCCTTTAACAGTGTTCTTTGCCTTACAGAAACTTTGTAATTTTATGAGGTCCCATTTGTCAATTCTTGATCTTAGAGCATAAGCTATTGGTGATCTGTTCAGGAACTTTTCCCCTGTGCCCATGTCCTCAAGGGTCTTCCCCAGTTTCTTTTCTATTAGTTTCAGTGTTTCTGGTTTTACATCGAGGTCCTTGATCCACTTGGAGTGAAGTTTAGTACATGGAGATAAGAATGGATCAATTCGCATTCTTCTGCATGCTGACCTCCAATTGAACCAGCACCATTTGTTGAAAAGACTATCTTTTTTCCACTGGATGTTTTCAGCTCCTTTGTCGAAGATCAAGTGACCATAGGTGTGTGGATTCATTTCTGGATCTTCAATTCTATTCCATTGTTCCACTTGTCTGTCACTGTGCCAATACCATGCAGTTTTTAACACTATTGCTCTGTAGTCAGGGATACTGATTCCCCCAGAATTTCTTTTGTTGTTGAGAATAGTTTTAACTATCATGGGTTTTTTGTTATTCCAGATGAATTTGAGAATTGCTTTTTCTAACTCTGTGAAGAACTGAGTTGGGATTTTGATGGGGATTGTGTTGAATCTGTAGATTGCTTTTGGCAAGATGGTCATTTTAACTATATTTATCCTGCTGATCCACAAGCATGGCAGATTTTTCCATCAATTTCCTTCTTCAGAGACCTGAAGTTCTTGTCGTATAGATCTTTCACTTGTTTGATTAGAGTCACACCAAGATATTTTATATTTTTTGTGGCTATTGTGAAGGATGTCATTTCCCTAACTTCTTTCTCCACCTACTTATCCTTTGAGTATAGGAAGGCAACTGATTTGCTTGAGTTGATTTTATAACCAGCCACTTTGCTGAAGTTGTTTATCAGCTATAGGAGTTCTCTGGTGGAGGTTTTTGGGTCACTTAAGTAGACTATCATGTCATAGTAATAGTGATAATTTGACTTCTTCCTTTCCAGTTTGTATCCCTTGACCTCCTTATGTTGTCTAATTGCTCTAGCTAGAACTTCAAGTACTATATTGAAAAGATATGGAGAGAGATTGCTTGAAGTTTCTCTCCATTTAGTTTGATGTTGGCTACCAGTTTGCTGGATATTGCTTTAATGATGTTTAGGTATGGGCCTTGAATTCCTGTTCTTTCCAAGACTTTTAGCATGAAAGGATGCTGAATTTTGTCAAATGCTTTTTCTGCATCTAATAAGATGATCATATGGTTTTTTTCTTTGAGTTTATGTAGTGGATAGCATTGATTGATTTCCTTATATTGAGCCATCCCTGCATCCCTGGGATGAAGCCTACTTGATCATGGTGAATGATAGTTTTTATGTGTTCTTGGATTCAGTTGGCAAGAATTTTATTAAGTATTTTTGCATCAGTATTCATAAGGGAAATTGGCCTGAAGTTCTCTTTCTTTGTTGGATCTTTGTGTGGTTTTAGTATCAGAGTAATTGTGGTTTTGTAGAATGAGTTGGGTAGAGTTCCTTCTGTTACTATTTTTTAGAAAAGTTTGAAGAGTATTGGTGTTAAGTCTTCTACGAAGGTCTGATAGAATTCTGCACTGAAGCCATCTGGTCCTGTGCTTTTTATGGTTGGGAGACTTTTTATGACCCTTTTTATTTCTTCAGGTCTTATGAGACTGTTTAGATGATTTATTTGGTCCTTATTTAGTTTTGGTGTTGGATATCTGTCTAGGAAACTGTCCATTTCCTAGAGATTCTCTAGTTGTGTTGAGTATAGGCTTTTGTAGTATGATCTAATGATTTTTTGAATTTCCACAGTTTCTGTTGTTATATCTCACTTTTCATTTCTAAGTTTGTTAATCTGTATACTGGCTCTGTGCCCTTTGGTTAGTCTGGCTAAGGGTTTATCTATTTTGTTGATTTTCTCAAAGAAACAGCTCCTGGTTTTCTTGATTCTTTGTATGGTTCTCTTTGTTTCTACTTGATTGATTTCAGACCTGAGTTTGATGAGTTCCTGCCTGGGTGAAATAGCTTCTTTTTGTTCCAGGGCTTTCAGGTGTGTCATTAAGCTGTTAGTGTATGCTCTCTCCATTTTCTTTTTGGAGGCACTCAGGGCTATGAGTTTGCCTCTTAGCACTGCTTTCATTGTGTCCCATAGATTTGGGTATGTTGTGTCTTCATTTTCATTAAGTTCTAAAAAGTCTTTAATTTCTTTCTATATTTCTTCCTTAACCAAGGTATCATTGAGTAGAATATTATTCAGTTTCCATGTGTATGTGGGTTTTCTGTTGTTTTATTGCTATTGAAGACCACTTTTACTCCATAGTGATCTGATAGGAGGCATGGGATTATTTCAATCTTCTTATATTTGTTGAGGTCTGTCTTGTGACCAATTATATGGTCGATTTTGGAGCACATGAGGTGCTGAGAAAAAGGTATATTCTTTTGCTTTAGGATATAATGTTCTCTATATATCTGTTAAATCTAATTGGTCCAAAGCTTCAACCCTGTGTCCATGTTCAGTTTCTCTTTTCCTGATCGGTCAATTGAGGAAAGTGCAGTGTTGAAGTCACCCACAATTATTGTGTTAGGTGCAATGTGTGCTTTGAGATTTAGTAAAGTTTCTTTTATGGATGAGGGTGCCCTTGCATTTGGAGCATAGATGTTCAGGATTGAGAGTTCTTCTTGTTGTATTTTTCCTTGGACCAGCAAGAAGTGTCCCTCAGAGTCTCTTTTGATGACCTTTGGTTTGAAAGTCAATTTTATCTGATATTAGAATGGCTACTCCAGCTTGTTTCCTGAGACCATTTACTTGAAAAATTGTCTTCCAGCCTTTTACTCTAAGGTAGTGTTTGTCTTTGACACTGAGGTGTGTTTCCTGTATGCAGCAAACTGTAGGGTCCTGTTTACGTATCCAGTCGGTTAGTCTATATCTTTTTATTGGGGCATTGAGCCCATTGATGTTAAGAGATATTAAGGAATAGTACTTATTACTTCCTGTCATTTTTGATATTATTTTTTAAATTTGATTGTTTATCTTCTTTTGGGTTTGATGAAAGAAGGTTACTATCTTGCTTTTTCCAGGGTGAAGTTTCCCTGCTTGTATTGGTGTTTTCCTCCTATTATCCTTTGTAGGGCTTGGTTTGTGGATAGATATTGGGTAAACTTGGTTTTGTCATGGAATATCTTAGTTTCTCCATCTATGGTGATTGAGAGTTTTGCTGGGTATAATAGTTTTGGCTGGCATTTGTGTTCTCTTAGAGTCTGCATGAGATCTTCACAGGATCTTCTAGCTTTCATAGTCTCAGGTGAGAAGTCTGGTGTGATTCTAATAGGTCTTCCATTATTTGTTACTTGGCCTTTTTCTCTTACTGCCTTTAATATTCTTTCTTTGTTTAGTACATTTGGTGTTTTAATTATTATGTGACAGGAGGTATTTCTGTTCTGGTCCAGTCTGTTTGGAGTTCTGTAGGCTTCTTGTATATTCATGGGCATCTCTCTCTTTAGGTTAAGGAAGTTTTCTTCCATAATTTTATTGAAGATATTTGCTGGCCCTTTAAGTTATAAATCTTCACTCTCATCTATGCCTATAATCCTTAGGTTTGGTCTTCTCATTGTGTCCTGGATTTTCTGGATGTTTTGGGTTACAAGCTTTTTGCATTTTGCATTTTCTTTAACTGTTGAGTCCATGGTTTCTATGGTATCTCAGCATCTGAGATTATTTCTTCTATCTCTTGTATTCTGTTGTTTATATTTGCATCTATGTCCCCTGATTTCTTCCCGAGGTTTTCTATTTCCAAAGTTGTCTCCCTTTGAGTTTTCTTAGTTGTTTCTACTTCTGATTTTAGATCCTGGATGGTTTTGTTTAGCTCCTTCACTTTCTTGTTGGTGCTTTCCTGTAATTCTTTAAGAGATTTTTGTGTTTCCTCTTTCATGACCTAAGCCTGTTGACCAAAGTTCTCCTGTATTTCTTTAAGTGATTTTTGCGTTTCCTCCTTATTGGCTTTTGTCTTCTCCTGAATTTCTTTCAATGATTTTTGTGTTTCTCTTGTAAGGGCTTCTAACTTTTGATCCATTTTCTCCTGAATTTCTTTAAGTATGTCCTTCATGTGTTCCTCTACCAGCATCATGACCAGTGATTTTAAATCCAAATCTTGTTTTTCTGGTGTGATGGGATATCCAGGACATGCTGTTAAAGGAGAATTGGGTTCAGATGCTGCCATATTGCCTTGATTTCTGTCAGTAACATTCCTGCGTTTGCCTTTTGCCATCTAGTTCTCACTGGTGTTAGTTGGTCTTGTCAATGCTGGACTCACCAGTGCAAGCTGTCTCTTCCCAGCTGGCCTCTGGTGCCTAGCTGACCTCCTTCACTGCCTGGAGACAGGGTGCTGTGGCCCAGGTTGTTCAGATTCCGAAGCAGACACCTGAAGGCTCCAGCCTGGGGCCTGGAGATGTGGTGTTGTAGCCCAGGGTGTTCTGGATCCTGAAGCCAAGATCTGTAGGCTCCTGCCAGAGGCCTCAGGACTGGAACCTAATCTCTGTGGTGCTGACCCACTGGAGCAAGCAGTGTGCTCCCAGTCTGCCTCCAGGTGCACACCAGGCCTCTTGCACTTCCTGGAGACTGAGTGCTGTGGCTCAGGCTGTTCAGATCCCGAAGCAGACACCTGAAGGCTCCTGCCTGGGGCCTGCTGGTCTCACCAGAGCACACTGACTCCTCCCAGCTGGCCTCCCAGGTGCCCCTCTGGCCTCTTGCAGGACCTGGAGATGTGGTTTTGTAGCCCAGGCTGTTCTGGACCCCGAAGCGGAGATCTGAAGGCTCCTGCCAGAGGCCTCAGAACTGGAACCTAAGCTCTGTGGTGCTGACCCACCAGAGCAAGCTGTGTGCTCCCAGTCTAGGTCATCTCTTTCTTTAAGTTACGGAAGTTCTCTTCTATAATTTTGTTGAAGACATTTACCGGCCCTTTCAGTTAATCTTCACTCTCTTCTATGCCTATAATCCTTAGGTTTGGTCATCATATTTTGTCCTGGATTTCCTGGATGTTTTGGGTCAGGAGCTTTTTCCATTTTTCATTGTCTTTGACTATTGTATCAATGCTTTCCATGGTGTCTTCTGCACCTGAGATTCTCTCTTCCATCTCTTGTATTCTGTTGTTGATTCTTGGATCCAAGACCCTGATTTCTTTGCTAAGTTTTCTATGTCCTGAGTTGTCTCCCTTTGTGATTTCATTGTTGTTTCTACCTCTTTCTTTCGATCCTGGATAGCTTTGTTTAATTCTTTCACCTGTTTTGTTGTGTTTTCCCTTAGTTCTTCAAGGGCTTCTCGCTGTTTACTTGTGTTCTCTTGTATTTCTTTAAGGGAGTTATTTATGTCCTTCTTGAAGCCCTCCATGATGTCCTCCATCAGCATCATGACCTGGGATTTTAAATCCAAATCTTGCTTTCCTGGTGTGTTGGTGTATCCAGGACTTGCTGTTGTGGGAGAATTGGGTTCGGATGGTGCCATATTGCCTTGATTTCTGTTAGCAATGTTCTCATATTTGTCTTTTGCCATCTGGTTATCTCTGGTGTTATTTGGGCCTGCTGTAACTGGCTGGAGCTTGCCCCTCTTGTGTTTGTGCCTGTAGGCCTATCTCAGCAACCTTGGGTGAACTTCTTTCTCCTGGCGCAAATTGCTGTGGTGCTGCAGAGTTCCTGGATGGAGGTGGAGTCCTGGTGCAGTGTGTCCCAAGTGATCCTCTACTCTGGTGAATCCTGCCTACCAATCTGTTGCACAGTCACAGAAGCAAAGATGACAGCTGAGACCCACTCTCTTGTAGTTGTACTTGGGTATTTACCACTGTGGCCCCAATCAGCTCTGGATGCAAGCTGTGCTAGCTGTCTCCTCCTCACTGGCTGCTGGGTGTATAGGTGGCTTCATGTACTGCTTGGAGATGGTGCACTGTGGCCAAGGCTGTTCCCAATCCAGAGGCAGAGACCAGAAGGCTCTTGCTAGAGGTCTCTTGACTGGATCCTCCGCTCTGCAGGACCAGACTCACCTATGCAGGCTGCTTCTTCCTAGCTGGCTACTGGGTATATAGCTGGCTTCCTGCACTGCTTGGAGATGGTGCACTGTGGCCGAGGCTATTCCTGATCAGTGTGTAGTTTTGTCTACATTGCTTTGAGTTCCCAACAAGTCACAGGCATGCACCTGTCCAGAAGCTATTTCAGATCTGCAAGTAGAACACACACACACATACACAAACACACACACAGTTATTTTTAAAATGCTTTAGCTACCTCAATGATTGGGTACTCCTAAACCTTCCCTTGCTATCCCCTAAGCCCAGTTGGGGAATTGGCGGAGACCCCTTATGTGAAAACTTAGATGACTGGTTAGCTTTATCTCCTCTGTTACTGCATTCCCTTCCTCACCCTCTTCAAGTCTCAGATTCTCACTTCATCATACTTGCACAACTCTCAAGTGTCCTGTCTTATACTCAGCCATTGGCTAGTGGCATCTTTATTGATAGACCAAAATCCAATTGGGAACAAGGACCTTCAGCATCAGTAAACACAGAATCATGATTAAAGCATCAGAACCACGCTCTACAAAAACCATTCAAAAGCAGAATGGTAAATAATCCAGCTAAGACCACAAAGTCACTTTGGAATAATGTTATCCAAGGCCTAGAAAGTGTTTAAATTTAGGCCCAATAATGAACCATCTAGAAAAGATATGTTGAAGTTCTTTTTGTTATCAAATAATACTATATTCCTAAAATTATACCTATGACTGGCATTATGACACAAGTCTTTAATCACAGAATTCAGGCAGAAGAAAGCAGATCTCTGTGTGTTTCAAATCAGCCTAGGTGATAAGCCAAGCCTAAGTAGGAAGATCTTCTTTCAAAAATGTAGTTCCACCTCTTTTTAGTCATCCTCTTTTCATATCTCGTTTCAAATCTATGCACATTCCTAAATGTTAATCTTTAGTACATTCTCCTCCTATGACCAGAAAAGAGCAAAGGGAACAATTGCTCGAATGCTAAAGGTTCTTTCACTTGTTCAAATTTTTGTTGAGTTCCTACCTCACAGAGTTCTTGTGTAAGAGAATTGGTTCTTATTGCTGCCAGATCATTCTAGTTTTATGGAGCTATAGAAGCACGTTGCCCATATGGATATGTGTGTGGATATGGAATATGAAAACTAAAATAATGGAAAACTAATCAAAATTGCTATATATAGGATAAGCAAAAGAAAGCACAGTAAGAGTCAACATTTGGTCCCAGACCACCACTTTCCCCACTTTGGATGAATCCATTGCTTTCTTTCCTAAGCATCCCTGAACTGCCCTGCAGCTTTCCCTTATACAGTCAATTGTTCTTGGTCTTGGTCCATTGTTCTTGGTAACCACAGCAGGTGCAAGGGTCCTTGGCCATCACTTTGACTCTTTCAAATATTGCAATCTTCAGTGCCAACCACTTCACCTTCATGCCACCAGCCACATCCAGGATCTCATTTTTTTTTTTGGTCTGTAGTCACTCTGTAATCACTGATAACTTCAAATTTCTTAAGTCAAACGTGTCTCCTCCAGGATCTTTTGAAGCATCTGTTCTTTTACCTTATTTATGTCACTCTCATGCAGTCATTTGAATGGGGCTCTGTGAACTTCAACCTTCATTTCTTCCTCTCTTTTCCATAGACATGATTGTCTATCACATCAAACACTCACATGTCAGCTTCTGAGATACATCTGTTTCCTTTCCATGAGGTTTTCCTAGCTAGACTCTGAAATACAACCAGGCCAGCTCCCATCTTTTCTATCAGAGACGTAAAACAAAGCTATGAAAACTGTTAAATTGATATTACAGCCTATTTTAGATATCAAACACTGAAAATTAAAGTCTTATCTCTCCCCAGCTTCATGAAGTATACAGCTGCTAGTTGCAGCTGTGCACAATTGAAGTATGTAACATGATAATTTTATGTGTGTGGACACTGTTGAACTATTATTGCTGTCAAGTTATTTAAGATGAAATCACCTTCCATAGCTGAAGTTTTGTGTGTACTAATAGGTAAAGACTAACATTTTAGCAGATTTCAAGTATAATATTTAGTACTGATATCAGTGGTCGAGCTGTTGTACACTGGGCCTCCAGAGCTTATCTTATACAAATGAAAATTTGTGCCCTTTGATCAAGCTCTTCACATAGCCCACACTCCCACCCTTCTTCCCAGTAGTATCACAAATGTGTTCTCTGTTTCTGTAAACATGGATTTTAGATTCTGTATTTAACTGAAAGTTTATTGGACTTGTTTTCCTCTGCATAATATACTGCAGACTGATCTATTTTTTTTAAGAACTGTAGCTTTATTTTTAAAGGTTAAATAATATTCCAGGGTATGTGAGTGTGTATCTGTGTGAATATATGTGTGTGTCCTCATTTATTTTATCTTAATTTATCTTAATTATACAAACAGACACTTAGCTTATTTCTATGCTGTAGATAATAATTCATGCTGAAATGAACACGAGAGTCCAGATAGCTCTTTGAGATTCTGATTTATTTTTTTAGATATACACCTCAAATACAGGATTGCTAAGTCATACATTGTTTCTAGTTTTGATTATTTTAAGACATGTTCATTGTATCCTCCAGGAATGCAGGGGGGAAAAATGGTTTCTTCAATAAAGAGTGTTAGAGAACTTACCTAATCCTCTACAAGAGATTAAAAGCAGGCCCTAAACTCAAGCCATGCACAAAAATCAATTTAAATTGGATTAAAGACTTAAATGTAAGGCCAGAAGCCAGAAGCCTATAAAAGGAGAGTAAGAAAAGTGCTTTGACACTAGTTTGGGCAATAATTGTTCGAATGTCACACTAAAACCACAAGCAACTAGAGTGAAAATAGAGATGGGGGTTGCATTGAGCATAAAAAGATTCTACACAGTGAGGAAATAGTCAACCAAGTGGAGATACTCTACAGTCTGGGAGCAAGGGTGTTTGCAAACTGTATATCTCACAGGAATCAACATCGAAAATTGGTAAGGAACTTATGCAACACAATAGATAAAAGTGGCTAATGGATTTAAATAAACATTTCTCCAAAGAGGCTTTGAAAAGTTGACCTTTTTTAACTAAATTGGCACCATCACTAGCTATCAGCTCAACACACACTACCATGAGGTACCTGCAAAACTATTTCCAAAGAGACAAGACATATTAGGGTTACAGACTCAGAAATCTTGATCCACTATTGGTAGGAATAGAGCTTTGACAAGCCTTCTGCTGTGTTCTTTAGTGTTGTCATTTGCTCTGTGAAGCACATGCTTCAAATCTTTCCATTATCTTTAAACTCCCTCAGCTCCTCTATCAGTAAGTAAATAGCTTTCACTCCATAGCTAGAGAAAAATAGATACTGCCAAGGGAAATGACTCTTGGGTGTTTGAATCCCTGCCTATTGTTTTTCTCTCTCTTCGTGTCACAGAGAAAAGCATCAGAATCCTAATACTAATGTCTCTCTAGGGGCTCTGATACCATCCACAATGTTTATCAATTCTCTATTTCTCCTGTTAACTTTATTTTCTTTTGTTAGGGCCTTCATCCAAGGACAATTCAAATGTGCACAGAGTTTAACTATCTCAAAATTAAAATGGTCCTGTCTCTTCTTCTTAGATGTTTTGTTTCTCGTTTACTTACATTTCTTAAGTGACTGAGCTCATACTCCACAGTAGCAAACTGTCCATTCTATCTATGCCTACTTTCTCACTCCACACTCAGTCCACACATATCTGAGTTACTACCTTCATTGTATTAATACAGCTTTAACTGGGAAAAATAATGGTGTCTGTTGTGGGGAATGTTAAAAAAAAATGGCACCATCCTGCACTAAACCCAGTTACTCTCTGCCTTGGTGGTCTGGCTGGCCATGCACTGGCAGGCAATGGCTGGCCTGTTCTTAGCTCGCAGAAACTCTCAGAGCTCTAAAATCACTCCACCCAACTTGCTAAGTTCCCACTGGCAGGTTGCTACCACACCAGCCCCAGGTTTCAAAACTCCCACAGCCTTTGTGTTGCACAATAGGAAAACACATACTTTGCTGACCTACAGTTTTCTCTGGAACCCAGTCCAGCCACCGTGGGAAGGAAAACACCACACCAACTTAGTTCGGAAACAATGGTAACTCAATCGCTGGGCACAATAACTAGAATCCTAATCTTGTAAGCCATATTAAATCTAAATTCTCCAGTGGAGAATCCTAGCATATCCGCCATTGAAACTGGGAGACATTTGTAGCTACATTTTGTAGGCCCTCTCTCTCTCCTGCTTCTTCTCTTTCCCTAGTCAACCCAGAAGTCCCACCTACTTGCCCAGTGATTGGCTCCTTTATTCATTAGGGGATGGTTCAAAAGAAGTCACCTGAGTATTTGACTCATTCCAGACAACCCCTCTTGGGAAAGCTGGATTGACTGCAAAATACAAACAACACCAGAGCCATCCACAACAGGCCTCCAGTTTGGTAAATCCTATAGACTGCACTTCTGATCCTAGTTAGCACCTCTGTAGCTACATGATGTGACACCATTGTAATAAGCCCTCTTCTGTGGAGCTCCACCATCCTGAGAGAAAGGCAGTGCCACAATTTTTGTTAGGTTCCACTAAATAAAGAGAATGGACCTTTATTGATTTGGATTGATTTAAAAGATATTCTCTTAACCTTTCTGCTTTTAGAGTATAGATTTCCCCCTAAACAACATCATTTATTTTCATGGTCTCAATTATCATCACTGTCTTCTGGAATTTCAGGAGACAGTTGTAAGATAATTTATCCACAAATATATCACTTCTCACTTGTAGAGAGCTGAACTCCTACAAAGGCGTTTCTCTTCTGTTTCCTATCCATATGAAAAGCAGCAAAATATGACTTGTAAATCTCTTCAGTGTTCCATATCTGAGCAAGAAACAGCAAAAAATCTTATAAAGATTCTGTTTCCCAACACAGGAAAAAAATGCAGAATTCCTTCTAGTTGATTAGACTGAAACCTTGTCATTTCTTTCAGTCTTTGTTGCTCCCTACCCATCTAAATGCTATTGTCTTCCTGTGTGATCAATCCAACAGCCTCCTAAATGATCGCTCCACTGTCTGCCTTCACTTCACTTTCATACTTAGCCTAGCAACCTTTCAAAAGCGTACATCCAATTATGTCAATCTCTTGTTTGAAATCTCTCACAGTTGATCATGTGTCCCTGAATATTGTCAAAAGCAATTGAAGGGGTGAAAAGAAATGAAAATTTACACAGACAATGATTTTCCAATCTCAATGTTGTGGGTTGTTTTTAAGAAAGATTAAAGAACATAAAATTTGAAGTTATTTTATTTGTCCCCTAATAAGAATAATAATATTAAGCATTTGTGTAGGACTTTTTACTAACAAAGCATGATTTTTTTTTAATTTTCACTCACGACTGTCAAATTTAAATTCTTTTTTTTCCGTTGATATATTCTTTATTTACATTTCAAGTGATATCCCCTTCCCTGGATCTCAGCTCCCCGAAATTCCCAAAAGCCCCCTTCCCTCCACCTGTTCCCCAATCACCCCTTTCCCATTTCTCTGTCCTGGTATTCCCCTACACTGCTGCACTGAGCCTTTCCAGGACCTCTCCTTCCTTCCTCTTGGGCATCATTTCATATGTGAAATGTTTCTTGGGATTCTGAGCTTCTGGGCTAATATCCACTTATCAGTGTGTGCACAGCATGTGAGTTCTTTTATAATTGGGTCGTCTCATTCAGGATGACATTCTCCAGTTCCACCCTTACCTAAGAATTTCATGAATTCATACTTTTTAATAGCTGAGTAGTATTCCATGGTGTAAATATACCGCATTTTCAGTACCATTCCTCCTTTGAGGGATATCTGGGTTTTTTTCCCACCTTCTGGCTATTATAAATAGGCCTGCTATGAACATAGTGGAGTATGTGCCTCATTACATGCTGGGAATTCTCTGGATATATGCCTAAGAGTAGTATTGTGGGGTCCTCCAGTAGTATCATGTCCAGTTTTCTGAGGAACCACCACACTGATTTCCAGAGTGGTTGTACCAACTTGCAACCCAACCAGCAGTGGAACAGTGTTCCTCTTTCTCCACATTCTCTCCAGCATCTGTTTTCTCCTGAGCTTTTGATCTTAGTCATTCTGACTGGCATGAGGTAAAATCTCAGGGCTATTTTGATTTGCATTTTCCTGAAGACTAAGGATGTTCAACATTTCTTTAGGTACTTCACCATTCCATATGCCTCAAGAGAATATTCTTTGTTTAGTTCTGTACCACATTTTTAATAGGGTTATTTGGATCTCTGGAGTCTAACTTCTTGAGTTCTTTGTATACACTGGATATTAGACCTTCATTGGATGTAGGTTGGTAAAGATCCTTTCCCAATTTGTTGGCTGTTTTGTCCTTGTGACAGTGTCCTTTGCCTTATAGAAACTTTGTAATTATATGAGGTCCCATTCTTGATCTTAGAGTATAAGCTATTGGTTTTTGCCAGGAGTCATCCTCACTTAGATCTCAATGCCAAGAACTCTCCATATCAGGAGCCATCCCCACCTGGCTCTCAATGCCAGGAGACCTTGACACCAGGAGTCATTCTCACTTAGATCTCCATGCCAGGAACTATTCCTATGTAAATCTCAAAACCCCCTCCTTTTGAAGTTCATCTGTGGATAGGTTACTATAGCAACCCCTTTCCACTTTACTTCCTCATGACTCTCCTTTATCATGCCAAAATTCCAGCAGCAATAACTAGCCTTACCCAGAAATTATGAGAAACTGTTTCTTAGAAATGATGCCAACCCTCTGAGATTGATCCCCCCTTACCCCTCCCAAAACTTGTATGCCTCCCTTTATATTGACTTGTGTAAAAATTAAAGTTTGACAGTTTGATCTGGATTAGAATTGCTGTCCGGCCTCTCTCTATTTTCTTGTCACCCCATCACCTTTCTTCTAGGTGGCTTAAGGAACCCTGTTGACTGTCCTGAGGGCCGGGACAGGTTTTCTGTTCAGGAAATTTTCCCCTGTGCCCATGAGCTCAAGGGTCTTCCCCAGTTACTTTTCTATTAGTTTCAGTGTGTCTGGTTTTATGTAGAGGTCCTTCATCCACTTGGAGTTGAGCTTAGTACTAGGAGATAAGAATGGATTGATTTGCATTCTTCTGCATGCTGACCTCCAGTTGAACTAGCACCATTTGTTGAAAAGGCTATCTTTTTTCCACTGGATGTTTTCTGCTCCTTTATTGAACATCAAGTGACCATAGTTGTGTGGATTCAATTTCTGGGTCTTCAATTCTATTTCATTTGTTCATTTGCCTGTCTCTGTGCCAATACCATGCAGTTTTTAACACTATTGCTCTGTAGTATTGCTTGAGGTCTGGAATACTAATTCCCCCAGAAGTTCTTTTACTGTTGAGTTTTGTATTCCTTAGCTGCCTGTAGCTATTACGAACTGGGTTGCTGGAACAGAAGCCAAGGGATAGATGGGGAAGGGGCGAAAAGAAAGAAGGACCAAGACAATATTTCACTGATCAAGGCCAGAAACTTTAATGGCGTTCGAACTTTTTAAGAGTTTGGGCAAACCCTTCCCCTCAGACTCTCCGCTGAGTTCCAGTGGAAGTTGTCTAGCTTCTCTTGGGGGTCCTTGTCTTGACTGCTCTGGCAGCTAGGTGGGTTACCTGCTTAATTCAGGAATTCCTAGACCTGGAGGAACAATGAACTTAACCTTCACTGAGCTTCTCCACCCTAGGATAAAAATTCCTGCTTTAACCTACTTCCCTATTATGTCCTAACAGCAGATTCCTGGCTGAAGCCAGGGATTGTCCTTGACCAATGTCAAACTCCAACCAAGTGCATGACTGCCCCATATGGCTCTGTACAGTTGACAATAGTTTTAGCTATCCTGGGTTTTTTGTTATTCCAGATAAATTTGAGAATTGCTTTTTCTAACTCTGTGAAGAACTGAGTTGGGATTTTGATGGGGATTGCATTGAATCTGTATATTGGTTTTGGCAATATGGCCATTTTAACTATATTAATCCTGCCAATCCACGAGCATGGCAGATTTTTCCATTTTCTGAGGTCTTCTTTGATTTCCTTCTTTAGAGACCTGAAGTTCTTGTCATATAGATCTTTTACTTGTTTGGTCAGAGTCACACCAAGGTAATTTTATATTGTTTGTGGCTATTGTGAAGGGTGTCATTTCCCTAATTTCTTTCTCAGCCTGCTTATCCTTTGAGTATAGGAAGGCTACTGATTTGCTTAAGTTGGTTTTATAACCAGCCACTTTGCTGAAGTTGTTTATCAGCTGTAGAAGTTCTCTCATGGAGTTTTTTTGAGGGTTGCTTAAGTATACTATCATATCATCTACAAATAGTGATAATTTGACTTCTTCCTTTCCAATTTGTATCCCTTTGACCTCTTTATGTTGTCTAATTGCTCTAGCTAGAACTTCAAGTACTATATTAAAATATATGGAGAGAGGGGGTAGCCTTGTCTAGTCCCTGATTTTAGTGTGATTGCTTCAAGCTTCTCTCCATTTAGTTTGATGTCAGCTACTGGTTTGCCTTATATTGCTCTTATTATATTTAGGTATGGGCCTTGAATTCCTGTTCTTTCCAAGAGCTTTATCATGGAAGGATGCTGAATTTTGTCAAATGATTTTTCAGCACTTAATGAAATGACTGTATTGTTTTTTCTTTGAGTTTTTTTTTTATATTGTGGATTACATTGATCAATTTCTGTATATTGAACCATCTCTGTACCCCTAAAATGAAGCCTACTTGATCATGGTGAATGAAAATTTTGATGTGTTCTTGGATTTGGTTGGCAAGAATTTTATTGAGTATTTTTGCATCGATATTCATAAGGGAAATTGGTCTAAAGTTCTCTTTCTTTGTTGGATCTTTGTGTGGTTTTGGTATCAGCGAAATTGTGACTTCATAGAAAGAGTTGGGTAGCGTTCCTTCTGTTTCTATTTTGTGGAATAGTTTGAAGAGTATTGGTGTTAGGTCTTCTTTGAAGGTTTGATAGAATTCTGCACTAAAACCAGCTGGTCCTGTGCTTTTTTCTTGGGTAGGAGACTGTCAATGACTACTTCTATTTCTTTAGGGGTAATGGGACCATTTAGAAGGTCTATCTGATCCTGATTGAACTTTGGTAGTTGGTATCTGTCTAGGAATCTGAGCATTTCGCTCAGATTTTCCAGTTGTGTTGAGTATAGGATTTTGTAGTAAGATATTATAATTTTTTGAATTTCCTCAATTTCTGTTGTTCATTCCCCTTTTTATATCTGAATTTGTTAATTTGGATACTATCTCTGTGCCCTCTGGTTAGTGTGACTAAAGATTTATCTATCTTATTGATTTTCTCAAAGAACCAGCTACTGCTTTTGTTGATTCTTTGTATAATTCTTTTTGTTTCTACTTGGTTGATTTCAGCCCTAAGTTTGATGATCTCCTGTCTTCTACTCCTGTTGGATGTATTATCTTCTTTCTGTTCTAAAGCTTTCAGGTGTGCTGTTAAGATGCAAGTGTATGCTCTCTCCAGCTTCTTTTTGAAGGCACTCAGAGCTATGAGTTTTCCTCTTAGCACTGCTATCATTGTGTCCCATAAATTTGGGTATGTTGTGGCTTCAGTTTCACTAAATTCTAAAAAGTCTTTGATTTCTTTCCTTATTTTTTCCTTGACCAAGGTATCATTGAGTAGAGCATTGTTCAGCCTCCATGTGTATGTAGGCTTTCTTTTGTTTTTATTGCTATTGTAGACCACCTTTACTCCATAGTGATCTGATAGGAGGAATTAGTTCAATTTTCTTATATCTGTTGAGGTCTGTTTTGAGACCAATTTGCAGTCAATTTTGGAGACGGTACCATGACATGCTGAGAAGAAGGTATATTCTTTTACTTTAGGATGAAATGTTCTATAGATATCTATTAAATCCATTTGATCGCAAACTTCTGCTAGTTTCACTGTGTCTCTGTTTAGTTTGTGTTTCCCTTATCTGTCCATTGATATGGATGGGGTGTTTAAGTCACCCACAATTATTATGTGAGGTATGATATATACTTTAAGCTTTAGTAAAGTTTCTTTTATGAATGAGGGTGCCCTTGTATTTGGAGTATGAATGTTCAGAATGGAGAGTTCTTCCTGGTAGATTTTTCCTTTGATTAATATAAAGTGTCTTTCTGTGTCTTTTTTGATGACTTTTGGTTGAATATCTATTTTATTGGATATTAGAATGGCTACTCCAGCTTGTTTCCTGGGACCCTTTGCTTGGTAAACTGTTTCCCAGCCTTTTACTCTGAGGTAGTATTTGTCTTTGACACTGAGATAAGTTTCCTGTATGCAACAAAATGTTGGGTCTTGTTTACGAATCCAGTCTGTTAGTCTCTGTCTTTTTATTGGGGGAACTGAGTCCATTGATGTTAAGAGATAGTAAGGATTAGTGATTGTTGCTTCATACTATTTTTGAAGTAATTTTTATGTTTTATGTGGTTATCTTCTTTTGTGTTTGTTGAAAGAAGATTAATTTCTTGCTTTTTTAGTGTGTATTTTCCCTCCTTTTGTTGGTGTTTTCCATTCATTATCCTTTGAAGGACTGGATTTGTGGAAAGATACTGTGTAAATTTGTTTTTGTCATGGGATACCTTGGTTTCTCCATCTATGGTACTTGAGAGATTTGCCTACGGTTTATATGACATCTGCCCAGGCTTTTCTGGCTTTCATAGTCTCTGGTGAGAAATCCAGTGTAATTCTGATAGGTCTACATTTATATGTTACTTGACCTTTTCCCCTTACTACTTTTAATATTCTTTCTTTGTTTAGTACATTTGGTGATTTAATTATTATGTGATGGGAGGAATTTCTTTTCTGGTCAAATCTATTTGGAGTTCTGTAGGTTTCTTATATGTTCATGGGCATCTCTTTCTTTAGATTGGGGATGTTTTCTTCTATAATTTTGTTGAAGACATTTACTGGCCCTTTAAGTTGGAAATCTTCACTCTTTTCTATACCTATAATCCTTAGGTTTGGCCTTCTTATTTTGTGCTGGATTTTCTGGATGTTTTGGGTCAAGAGCTTTTTGCATTTTGCATTTTCTGTGCCTGTTGTATCAACACTTTCTATGGTATCTTCTGCACCTGAGATTCTCTCTTCCATCTCTTGAATTCTGTTGTTGATGCTTAGATCCATGACTCCTGAGTTCTTTCCTAGGTTTTCTATGTTCTGCATTGTCTCCTTTTGTGATTTCATTATTGTTTCTACCTCCTTCTTTAGATTCTTGATGGTTTTGTTCAATTCCTTTACCTGTTTTGTTGTGTTTTCCTTTAATTCTTCAAGGGCTTCTCCCTGTTTACTTGTGTTTTCCTGTATTTCTTTAAGGGAGTTATTTATGTCCTTCTTGAAGCCCTCCATGAAGCCCTCCATCAGCATCATGACCTGTGATTTTAAATCCAAATCTTGCTTTCCTTGTGTGTTGGGGTATCCAAGACTTGCTGTTGTGGGAGAATTGGGTTTTGATGGTGCCATATCGCCTTGATTTCTGTTAACTACATTCCTACATTTGCCTTTTGCCATCTGGTTATCTCTGGTGTTATTTGTGCCTGCTGTCACTGGCTGGTGCTTGCCCCTCCTGTTTGCCTGCAAGCCTATCTCAGCAACCCTGGGTGATCTGCTTTCCCCTGGTATAGAATGCTGTGGATCTGCTGGACCCCTGGGTGCAGGTACCCTGGTGGCCGTGTGTCCCAAGCGATCCTCTACTCTGATGATCCCTGCCTACCAGTCTGCCCCTCCCCACTGTCACAGGAGCAAAGATGGCAGCAGCCTCACCTCTTTATGCAGGACTCCCTCTAACTGCAGGACTCCCTGCAGGTCAGATGCTTCCTGGCAGGAGAGGTGCCCAGACAGCTGTGGGGCTGCCAAGCTCCTGGGTTCAGGTGGAGCCCTCGCAGGCAGTGTCCTGAGCAATCTTTTCCTCTGGTCTTCCCTGTGTACCTGGATGAGCTGTTTGCTTAGTCACAGGAGCAAAGATGGTGGCAGCCTCACCTCTGAACAAGGGATCCAAATTTCAATTTCAAATAAGAATTATTTCCCATTTTTTAATAAGAAAGTAGAGAATAGATGAAAGGATAAGTGACTAACCAACTCCATTTATCCACTATGTTATATGAAGTGTGCACAACCACAACTAAGTCTTTCCATATAATTAAATTAATAGAGTGAATTTGAAATCAGAACAGTCTCATGTTAAATTTTAGTAAGTAAAAAGAAGCATTATAGATAGAAGATAGATAGATAGAAGATAGATGATAGATAGATAGAAGATAGATAGATAGATAGATAGATAGATAGATAAATGATTGGCAGGTAGGTCGGAAGATGTGCACATATATCAATAGATAAATACATATATTTTATGTATCTCAACACAGATTTAATAACTTTAAAACTATTTTATATTGAGAAAAAAATTATTTTATATAGTCAAAAACTAGATATAATATAATACGAAATTTGTTATGTGTAAATAAAGCCAGATAATATAGAGATTTAACTAATTACAATTATATGTTATTTATTTCATTACTAGAGTTGACTTTCAAAAGAACCACCACTCCCACTATGAGGTGATGTAATTGCCACTAAATAAAAAGGAAAGGGGAAATCATTTGAAATGTATATAAAAATATATCGAATAAAAAATTAAAAAAATAAAAAATAAAATAGAATAAAATTTTTGAATCTAGGAAAAAAAAGTGAAACATTTGTTGGGCTGAAGTAGTGAAGGGGAGCTAGAGAGAAGCTGAAAAGATAAAAAGTCAGAGCCGGCATTGTCATCAGAACACACAGGCGCTCGACCACAACTCCACATGGGGAACTCAGTCAAGACCAAAATGAATGCCTACAGCTAGCCCAAACTGACACAGGGAGTCATGTGAGCCAGTGTGAAATAAAAGACCGAGAACAGTGCCAATTCAGGTCAACCAGGTCTAATGAAAGCCTAGATAATCGAGGTGATAGGTGCCAACCAAGTGGAAATCCCTGTCTAGAAAACAGCTAATGAAAGAATCCACCAAAATTAAGGAAGAACGAAAGCTGCTCTCAGAGGCCAACTGTCCCAGAGATTGCAATGCAAAATGCCTTCGATAAAAGAGCCTTTTCCAAGTCTAAGAAATCCAAATGAAACTTTCATGATATCACAATACTTAGAGACAAAAGAAAGTCAGAAACTCAATTTGGTTTAAGAGGAAATCACTTTATACTACAATGGTTCCTGAATTTAATGAAAAATTTGAAAAGGAATAACCACAATGAGGGCTACTGCTTTTTCCAATAATTAAATAAAGCATACAAATGCAAATAAAAACACTAATAAAAGTCAAAGTCAAGAAAGCGCCCGGGAGAAGGAACAGCATTAGGACTGTATGACCATCCAGAACTCAACGTCCCCTGCAGAAAGTTACAATCAGCACTGGACAATTTTGAGAACATATTATGCCTACTGAGGGGAAATGACGAAAGGGGATGACATTTGAAATGTAAATAAAGCAAATATCTGATAAAAGAAAGAAAGAAACAAATTAAACAGAAAAAATAATAAGTCAAATCAGAGATTAAAAACAGTTATTTGTGAAGTCTTATTTATAATTTAATAGTTTGGGGTACAGTTTTTCTCATTTTGTAAAACATTGCCAAGAAAAGACGAGAAAACACATAAAGCATTGATGGCTACAGTAATCCATCACTTCCTCTACAGCAAATATAGAAGAAAAATAATAAAGAAAAATAAATTTTCAAGGCAAGATTTCAAAAATCATAGCAGATACTATCCTGCCAGGGGAGATGCCATCATCTGGAAGGTAGGTTTCTCAGGGAAAGGCATATCAACAGTTCTTTGAATGTGTTGATGCCGGCAATTTCCCCGAATGTGAGACATGCCACTCTATAACTATAACAGTAAGGAACTGAGTTCACACTTTCCTCTGGGGAAAGAAATCATAACAAACATCAGGAAAACTTTGTCTGAGACTAACCAAAGACACATTAAGGTCTATTTGGCCAATTCTAGGTAACCAAATTGTCATCTGACCACCAAGTCCAGTTAACTCAAGTTCATATAATCAGACTGACCTCAGGGATAATATCTTTAATTCAGGATGACAATCCTCTAAGCAGTCTAACATTAAATGTACATGATCAAAATAATATCCATTACTTCATTTCCAATCATTTATTTTTTAAAGTTTCTCCAGGCAGATCACACTAGCCCATGCTTCTAAGTTCACTACCATATACGATGAAAAATCGCACATGGAACAAAAGCTGGTTTGGATAAAAGTGTGAGGAAAGAATCACTGTGAGACAACATGATTATAAACTCAGTGCAATTTATCATACAACAAATTGTTGAGTCATCAGATTTTCAAAGGTCTTTGACCTAGCAGTTCAATCTCTGGAGATTTATTTTGTGCATATCCCAAATAAACATGTATGTGGATATTTGAGGTAACATAACTTACAGTGACAAAAAATAAAAACATATTATGTGTCAACAAAGAGTAACAGATTCTGATCCTTTTGTACAATGGAATTAGTACACAGTCATTAAAAAGACTGAGCTAGAGCCATGTTGTTACTAAGAAACATCCTGATCAAACTGAATTTAAAAATCAATGTGATAGTTCCTTTCATGAGTAATTTTTAGATCATATCTTCCTGTTGATACATAAGGATATCTTCATATGCATAAGTTCATTCATACAGTGTTTTATATAGAGAGAAAATTTAAAAGTGCTACATTCCAGGTATAGATCAGAATATGAGCAGAAGAGTACAGCTTTAATTTTCATTGTTCATCTGTCTTACTCCATAAATATTCTGACCGTGAATATTGTACAATAGTTTCCAAAGTTTCTATGAGACTAACTTATCATCGCAAGTGAGACTTCTTGAGATTTCTTCAATCTTGTTTTATTCTTGATAAAAGTAATTTCTTTAAAGCGGTAGAAACTGTTAAGTACAGAAGAAAACATCAAGTTAACCATGGCTGGGTGTCTTTTATCTACCTACACCCAAATGTAAACAACTGCTTATAATTAACCCTCTTATATTCACAGCAATGGCCTATGTAATCTTATATTTTTCTTCCCTCCAGAGTAAGCAGGTTCAACGAGGCACTAGTGTTGAATTAAGTACAAATTTAAAAAGCTGGATCAGGCCCCACTAGACATATAAATGCAATATACTTAGTACCATAAAGTTGGCTGATAATACACATCCATAAGGTAAAAAGGCCTCTTAGAGCAGATTATTAAGTTAGTCAGAATCCAATTTGTGGAAAATCTCCTGTATACTCTCATTGGTGAACAATAATGCATTTTGCTTTCATCCTGACACAAAAATTC